>NW_006399857.1:2912611-2920071 GCF_000299155.1 Elephantulus edwardii
GACGGCACATAACAACAACAACAACATTTGGTATCACATGCAAGCAAAGATAATGCTGAAGATTGTACAAAACTGACTCAAACAGCTCTTTAACAGAGAGCTGCCTGAAGTGCAGGCTGGGTTTAGAAGAGGCCATGGTACTAGGGATATTATAGATAATGTTAGATGGATCTTGGCTGAAAGCAGGGAGTCCCAGACGAATGTCTATCTGTGTTTCATTGACTGCCTATGCTAAAGCATTTGACTCTGTGGAGCACAACAATCTACCGCTGACTCTGAGAAGAATGGGAATCCTAGAACACTTGATGGTGCTTATGCGAAAACTATTCTTGGACCAAGAGGCAGTTGTCAGAACAGAGCAAGGAAACACTGCATGGTTCAAAATCAGGAAAGGAGTGCCTCAGTGATGCATCCTGTCCCTGTACCTTTTCAGTTTGTATATAGAGCAGATCATTCAGGAAGCAGGGCTTTATGAGGAGGAGTGTGGCATTAAGTTTGGAGGAAGACTCATTAGCAACATACGATATGCAGATGACACAACCTTGCTTGCTGTAACTGAAGAAGACCTGAACCACTTGGCTGCAAAAAGTCAAGCAAGGACTGCAGTCTTCAGTATGGATTGAAGCTCAACATCAAGAAGACAAAGATTCTCAGCACTCGGCCAACTGGTAGCAGCATAAAGAGATTGAGATTGTTAGCAATTACAGCTTGTTTGGATCCACAGTCAACACTCTTAACACCCGCAGTCATGAATCAAAAGCTGAATTTCAGTGGAAAAACGTGCTGTCACAGACCCTTCCAGAGTCCTGAAGAGCAACGATGTCAGTCTAGAAACAAAGGTGCTCCTAATCCAGGTCATGATATCCTTAGTGACTAACGATGACCCAAGAATAGTTGGCTTTGAGTTGTGGTGCTGGAGAAGAGTCTTGAACATACCATGGACTGCCAAGAAACTAAATAAGTCTGTCTTGGAGAGGGTGAAACCAAGTCTCTCCTTGGAGGCTAGGATCTTGAAGCTCTGCCTTACTTAACTTTGGGCACATGGTCAGGATTGATCTGTCCTTGGAGAAGGATATCATGCTCAGAAGGATGGACTAACAACGCAGGAGAAAAAGACACCTGATTAGATGGACTGAGATGGATTGATAAAGTAACTGGGGTGATGAGGCTTTGTGTGTCAAAATTAGAGACTGGCTCAGGGCAAGGAAAAATTCAGAGCTGCTGTACATAAGGTCGCTATTCGTCACAGGCAACTCAATGGCACATAACAACAATAATATACTATGACAGGTTTGGAATCAGGAGTGGCATCCACTTCCTAAATAACATGCTGCCAGAAACTCTATGAACTTTAATAAATGTCAATAGTTGTAGAGGGGCCTCAGGCCTTTTGATCATAGGATCGCTATGAGTGTGCTCAACTCGAAAACAATCAACAATATAACACATACACACACACACACACACACAAACAGTTGCTGTTATGTGCCTATGAGTCACCCATGACTCATAGTGACCTTACATACAATAGCCCTAAAACCTGCTCTATTCTGTGCCAATCTTTTTTTGTCTCTGACACACATACTCCCCATTACCCCAGTCACTGAATCCATCTCATTTAGGGTCTTCCTTTCTTGTTCTGTCCCTCCACCCTCCCAAGCATGATGTCCCTCTCCAAAGATGGTCCCTCTTTGCAACATGTCCAACGTATGTCAGGTGAAGCTTTACAATTCTTGTCTCCAAGAAGCAGCCTGGTCTTATCCTCTCTAAGACGAACATGTTTGTTCTCTTAGCCATCCATGATATATTCAGTATTCTTTTCCAGCACCACAGCTCAAAGGCATCAATTCTCCTTCTCTAATCCCTAGTTATCATTGACCATGCATAGCAAATATATATATATTCAGAATGTATGAAATCTAAAGTACTTAGCAATGATAGAACTAATATTCATTATGAAAGTAAATTTGTACCATTAAATTATCCTAATTTCAGTGCTTGAATATCTTAAGGAGAAGCAAGAAGATTCTAGCCAGGACATCTGTCACAATTTGAACTTTTTGTTTTTGAGCTGAAGGATGAGCAATATCCTTCCGTGTGATTAACTGTCTCTGAAAAGTTTCCGGAGGGTCAACTATGGGTCAGTTCAGACTTGACGGTACACAACAACCACCTTGCTTTTTCTGATGTGATGCCAACTAAATGTTTGCCTCTGGGAGTAAAAATTCTCAGTATGAGTTTTTTTAGACACAATTGATTCTGGGAGAAAAAGAAATGGATTACTACTCCCTTTGGTTTTTCTCCTGAACAGAATTTAAGAATGGCTGTCAGGAAATATCCACAAGAAACGTGTGTAAAATGGAGAGAAGTTGGTCTTGAAAATGTTCAGGGGAAGCTCATGCTGCTGATCAACTAATTAGTGTCTTCATTAGCGCTTCACAAGAAGAAATATGGGCGTGGAGGGAGGAGATGCCTAGATTTCTCCAGAGAGATTATAAAACACAGTACTCCTTGATCTGATCTCATCTGTTCTTCTCTTTTGTCTTTATAGACAAAGAAAAGACATAAATAAACTTCCACCTTCTGCTAAGGGCAGCACAGCTTGCCAATTATTTAAATGAATGAGGAGAGATGACTTTTGGGAAGTGCATTTAAAAGGATAGAAAGTAGCCAAAACATTCTTATCATCATAATAGATTCTATCCCCCTTTATTCAAAGAATCATGAACATTTAAGACAGAAAGCAAGGTACTCTGCACTCTTAAGTTCTTGCCCCTGAACTTTGCACAGGGACTGAGTAAGCACTGAACAAACACTTACACATGTTAGTGACTTACTTAAACGTAGGACTCAAATAAATCAGAGGGAGGGGTGTCTGGAGAGAGTCTCTAAAATGATAGTTTATTCTCTCAGAATAAAAAGAATTTTTAAAAAATAATGTTCATTTAAGGTAATATTTGTTAAAATAGTCTTATTGCTAGGCTTTCCTATAAGTTGTTCAGATTTACATTTCTACCCTAAATTTTAGAAATATTAATATTAAGAGTAGTTACAATTGATGTACTAACTATGTGCTCATTTCTATCTAGGTTATAAAGACTGATCAATAAATAAAGATTGCCTCAAAATTCTGAGTGATATACACAAAGGAACATACATATCCAGAGAAGTGGCAAGTTACCTACATTTACAGTTTTCTTAAGTCTCAGGGCTGGGAGGGATTTTGAAAGCCTTATGTCCTTTCTAAACTGTTTCTGTTTGATACTTTACATAAGCGTTCTATCTACCTCATTGTCACACTGTCAAAATTGACTCAGAGTTGACACTCCAGCAGGTTTTCAAGGCTGTGAATCACATTATAGAAGATTACTCATCTCTCTCCCACAAAGCTCCTGGTGGATTTAAAAAGTCAAGAAAGTACAACCTTTATGTTAGCACCATAAAGGCCCTACTTATTTGTTGTTGCTTTAGTTGTTATATATCTTTGTATCAGAACTGACTACAGAGGCAATAAATCCCATAGCATGAGAGTGTCCATCTTTCTCCCACAGAGCAATAGGTAGATTTTGAAGTACATGCACATCACTTTGGCAGCACAACTGATTACCACTAAACCACAACAGCTCCCCCACCCTACATAGTTGGCCACCATAAACATAAACTTTCATGTAACCGTGCAATTCAAGTGCAACTCTGATATTATTAGAAAATCAATATTAGCAATAACAAAATTAAACCAAAAATTTAAATAAATAGGTAATCAAGCCCTTTCACAGCCTATATTTTACTCATTAAGAGCTACCGTGATTAGGCTCCATCTAGTAAACTACAGTTCATAGCAACACTGTAAACCACAGATCTAAACCTTGCCCTCATCTGCACCATGCTCACTGTCTCTATCATGCTTATATCCATTGTAGTCAATGAATTTTTCCTCTCTTTCCTTAGTGCTCTCCCTTACTTAGCATGATGTCTCTCTACAAAGACTGATTTATCTTGAAAACATGCTCAGAGTACATGAGAGAAAATTTCACTATCCTTCCCTCTAATGATCACTCTGGTTGTACTTCCCTTAAGACAAGTTTGATTGTTCTTTGGCAAACCACGTTATATTCAATACGCTTCTCTAGCACCACAATTCACAGGCAAATCTTCTTCAGTCTTCCTTAAACATTGTTCAATGATGTGAAAACATGCAAAACAGGCAATTGGAAACGGCTTGTCTTGGATCAGACATATCTTAGCCATCAAACGGAAAACTTTCTTGACTCTTTAGAACTTCAGAAAGGTTCTTGAGAGCAGATTTCCCCCCAAGCAGTGTGTCTTTTGATTTCTTGACCTCTGTTACCATAGCTGTTGATGTGAATGCAAATAAAAGGAATTTGTTTAAAAATTCAATATTTATCCATGATGGTGTTGCCTACTGATCCAGTGGTGAGTTATTTTGTATTCTTTTTTCTTTTTTTAGTTTTGTTCTCTTGATGTTGAGATGTCATCTAAGATTTCAAACATTTATTGTAGCCTTTGATCTTCTGCAGTACATGCTTCAATTCTTCTTCATTTTATACAAGTATAAATGTCATCTGCATAATGCAAATTGTTGATGAGTCTTCCTCCAATCTTGCTATCACATTTTTCTTCAGATAATTCATTTTCTCAAATTGTTTTCAGAGCATACTAATACAAAAGGTATGGGGAAAGAATAAAGCTCTGATGCACAGCTATCCTGATATTAAAGCACAGTGTTTCCTCGTTCTGTTTGGAAAACTAATTCTTGGTCTTTTTTTTTTCTTTTTTTTTAGAATGGTAGCAAATATGAATTTCTTTCAGGACGCGCTGACCAACTAGCTCTTTTCTATTTACTTGAATTATTAAGTAAGTACAGAGCTGCATCTGTTTATTGAAATACTTCAGTTGATCTTCAACCAATTCCTAGGGTCATCCTTAGTTTTTGCCAGTATCTTAAGTGTACCTCACACTTCTTTCAGCATGTTAGGTGTCTGATCACATGATATACGTCCTGAAATGTTTCTACGTCAATTAGTTCTTTTGGTGCAGTGATTCTGTGTGTTCCTTCAATCTTCTTTTGATGTTTTCTGCAGCATTCAATATGTTGCCCTTAGAATTATACAATATTGTAACTTTTAGCTTGAATCTTTTTATTCACTTAATTCAGTGTGAGAAATTCTGGGCATGTCCTCTCTTGATTTTTTTTTAACTCTAACTTATTGCATATTCTACCTTTGTAGTGTGAATTGTCTTTTGAGTTGTCCTTTGAAATTTCTATTTAGATAACATTGTTTGATATGTTTCAGCATTTTCTCACTTTTTTTTCCAATATTTATATTTTGGCACAAGTTCAGAGTCTCTTTTGACATCTACTTTGATTTTTCATTCCTTCTATGTCTTTGTAATGACCCGTTGCTTTCTTCATATATGATGTCATGACATTATACCACAACTCATCTGGTCATTAATTTTCAGTGGAATTTATTTTTGAGAAGGACTTAGGATTCATGTAGTACATACTAAAGGTCATATTTTGGGTCTTCCAGGATTCATTATAATTTTCTTAAGCTTCAGTTTGAACTTGAAAGTTACTGGTTTATGGGGTGTTCCATTTATGGCCTGACCTTTTTTGATTGCTGATATTAAGCATATTTTCTATTGACTCTTTCAACAAGTACTGATTCTTGCCTATTCTATTAAGTGAAGTATATATGTATATGCAAAACATCCAAATTATAAAGTGACGATCTAATTATCTAAGAAGGATATTTAAGTAAAAAATAAAAGCCATCATTATTTTTATCTAATACAAAATTATTTGTGTTTGCCAGAATAGGGGAGCTCTGGTGGCCTAGTTGTAAGAAGCTGTGCTGCAATCCAAAAAGCACACTTCAAATTCTCCAGCTACTATGTAGGAGAAAGATGAGAAATCATCTCCCATGCAGTTTACTGCCTCTGAAATATCTGGAGGGACAACTATGGCTTAATTCTCTCTCCACAGCACACTATAACAGCTACCAGAGCAAGGAAGTTCTGGTGACCTGATGGTAAGGAGTTTCACTGCCAACTCAAAGGCTCACAATTTAAACCCATCGCCTGCTCCATGGGAGAAAAATAGCCAGTCTCCTATTGTGGGATTTATTGCCCCTGAAAACCCACTGGAGGGTCAGCTATGGGTCAGTCCCAATTCATCAGCACACATAGCTATAATAACAACTGGCAAAAGGAGAATTCTGACTCAAGTAGCTTAATGGTAAGGAATTGTGCTTAAAATGCGAAAGATCATGGCTTGAATTCAGCAGCTTCTCTGAGAGAAAGATAGGCAAACCCCTGTGGAATTTACTGTCTCTGAAAACCTACTAGAAGGTGAGCCATGGGTCAGATCTGACTCTACAATACTGAATAACCACACAACTGCTGATGGATTCCATAGAGATTTAAGCTATTAACCCAGAGGCCAGATTTCTCTATTTGAGTCCACCAGTGGGAGATAATATGAAATGTCCTCCTCTGACGTTCAGCCTTAGAAACCTGCTGGAAGGTCACCTATGAGTTGGAAGAGACTTGATGGCAATGAGTAATGAACGAGTAAACAGAATACATTGGTTAAGATTACCAACAATTGAGAGAGCAACACACAGAAAACAAGCAAGCGAGTAGGAATCTGAGTGAGAACTATAATGAAAACAATTAGTTTGGGAACCACAGGAACAGCAAATCAGAGTGTGAGCAGCCAGGCTAGAAGTGGCACGAGCCACCTGCTGAGCTTCTGTGGGACCCACCCACCAGGAGCAAGCAGGACAGCAGGTATTTGACAGAGTTTTCTTGAAACCCATTGGACCCAGAGCCCCACAATACTCACAACCCCACCAGACCCCGAGCCCTGCAGGGCAAGACCTGCCAAGCAAGAGCCAGACAGCTGGAAATTGAGTGAAGTTCCTGTGTGAACCCACCCAGATAACTGGAATCTGAATGAGGTCCCTGTGCATGCCTGCCCTGTACTCATGCCTGCCTCATGCCTGTGACAGGCCCACATCCGTACCCACCTTGCACCCATTCCACAGTGTACTCGTGCCTCTACATCCAGTCAACTAACTTGCCTTTAATCTGGAGTGTCTTGGTCTGACTTAGCTGCAATAAGAGGCTGCTCTCACAGATGCTGCACTGAACCCTTCCTTGGGTCAGAGTTCATAGAGAAACATAGGTAGGGAAGCTGCCCCAATCTCTTCTAGAGCAGTGACTTCAGATCAAGAACCTATCATCACCACAGGCATGAAAACTCTATGACAGCAATGTCACATAAGAAGCAAGCTACCTCACAAGCACAAAGAAAGTTGTCCTCCATAAAAAGTGTCAAAAAGGATTTCCTAAAGCCAGGAAGTCTGATAGAACTTTCTGACACAGAATTTAAAAGAACAATGATTGAATATTTTCACTGGATGAAAGACAAA
>NW_006399857.1:2922919-2968323 GCF_000299155.1 Elephantulus edwardii
CTTCCCTTATTAAAACACTCAACAAAATAGGATTAAACAGGAATTTCTTCAACATAATAAAAAGTATCTCTGCAAACCCAAGAGCTAATATTGTTCTCAATGGAGAGAAATTAAAGGCATTCCCTATCACCTCTCCTATTCAATATAGTATTCGAAGTCTTAGTGATAGCAATAAGACAACTGCAGGAAATAAGAGATATCCAAATTGGCAAAGAAGAGATAAAATTATTTCTCTATGCAGATTATATGATAGTTTACTTAGAAAACCCTAAATACTCAGCGAGAAAACTACTGGACACAGTTGACAAATTCAGTAAAGTTGCAGGATATAATATCAACATACAAAAATCAATTGACTTTCTCTACAATGACAAAGAGAATGTAGAACTGGAGCTAAGGAAAAAACAATACTCTTCACAATAGCTAATCACAAGGCTTAGCACAAAGGATCTCCAAAGAAAATCACAAAACATTACTAGAAGCAAAAAGAAACTTGGAGAAATGGAAGAATATAACTTTGTCATGGATAAGAAGACTCAATTTTTTGAAAATAACAATGCAACCGAAGGCAATTTACACATTCAATGCAATCCCAATACGAATACCAATTCCATTCTTCAACAAGATGGAAAAGGCAATTTCCAATTTCATTTGGAATTGAAAGAGGCCCCAAATAAGCAAAACACTCCTTAAAAATAGAAACAAAGTAGAAGGCATCTCACTAGCTGATTTCAAATCCTTCTACACTGCCATGGTGGTCAAGACATCATGGTACTGGTACAATGACACAACATAGATCAATAGAATAGAACTGAGAGCTCAGAAATCAGCCCACCTACCTATGGTCAACTGATTTTTGACAAGGAGATGAAATCAGTTAAGTGGGGAAATGATAGCCTTTTTCACAAATGGTGTTGGCAAAATTGGAAAAGTATCTGCAGAAAACTGAAGCAAAATCCACACCTCACTCCATACACAAAAACCAACTCAAAGTAGATCAAGGACCTAGGACTGAAACCAAGGACTATAAACTTCATTAGAGAAAAACTTGGAAGAATTCTAGAAGCCCTAGTCCACAATATAAACAGTCTTCTAAGCATACTGAAAAACCTACAACCAAGAGAGATTAAAAGAGATGAATGGGATCCTCTAAGAATAAAATCACTATGCACATCCAAAATTTTCAACAGGGTAAAAAGGGAAGCCACAGACTGGGAAAAATACTTGATAATGACATGTTAGATAAGGAACTTATATCTAGAATTTATAAAATACTCAAGCTCCACAACAAGATAAAGGTAAACATCCCAATTGAAAAATGGCCAGAGGATATGGAACAGACACTTTACCAAAGACGCCATTCAGATGGTGATCAAACACATGAAGAAATTTTCAAAATCCTTAGTTCTAAAAGAGATGAAAATCAAAACAGCTATGAGCTATCATCTCACAACAGTAAAAATAGTAGTATTTAACAAAACAGCAAAATCAAGAAAGTGTGCAACAATGAATGAATGGAAATCCAAAGTCTCTGTAAATTTGCATTAAAATTAATAAAAAACAGAAAGCAGAAACTTTGAGAATGATAAAAAAATTACAATCTTACCAAATTTGATTTTAATTTAGAGGAGTTAGTATATTATTAGAGAATTTATCAAATTTTATTTATTTATCATACTAGAACTTATAACTTTCTCATATTTTGTTATATATTCTCATACAAAATCAGAACCTGACAGAATACAATTGCTATTAAATAAATAAAATGCTTATTTAGTACTGATTTGGTGCAAAAGAGACTGATATAAATAGTATAATACATCACACTTTTTCACTAAATACGCCATTTTCAACTTTGTCCAGGAAATTAATGCTTAAATATATCATACCTTGTCATAATATTTCTGAATAAAGATTTAGGAAAGATCCATTTATCTTCTTCCAAAGATGATTAAAGATTGTCTGAATTCAAATATAAATGTTTCAAGACCATCTTTTATTTCAATATGCACTAGTGATTTTTTATGTAACCTTTTAAATTTATCATGTGAGATATTTTAAAGGCTGACTTACTTTGGCAAAGTTGAATTCAGTATTATTAAATTTCTTGAAAGAAAGTGGAAAACATTTTTTACAAAATTGTATAATTTTAAGAGAACCAATAAAATATAATAGCAGAATTTACAAATTTATTTACTTTTTCCCCATGTGTGCAGCAAGTAATTATGTTTTTTTCTTATTTTCCTTGTAGTTTGACTTCAAAAAAATTATTATCATGAAAAAAATTAGTTAAGTTGAACTTAAATTATTATAATAATTGATTTTGAATCTTGTACAATGCTTAGAAAGAAATAAAATATCCCCATATTTTCTTGCTGTATTTTTTTAAAAAGCTACTATGGTGCCCATAACATATCTGGACTCATTAGTGTTCAAGTCTTCAAAACTGTTCCTAAGATGGTTTTAAAATTTAGATGGGATAGACTCTAAGTCATATTTTGGTTCCTGTGGATTTGACTTAATTATCCTTAGCTTCGGCTTGACTAACATATGAATAGTTGGTGGTCTTTTCCACAATTAGCACCTGACCTAGTTTACACAGTTGATACTGAGCTTCTCCAGTGGTTCTTTCCACAGATGTAATCAATGGGTTCCTATACATACCATCAGGTGAAATACATGCATATAGCCTGACTTTATGTTTCTTAAAAAATGTATTTGCAATGAATAAATCATTGATTGTGCAAAATACTATTATTTTATCTCCAGCCTCATTTCTATCACCAAGTCCATGGCGAGGAATATCATGCTTGTGACGGTGGAGGGATGGCTCAGGGGAGGAAGATTCTTAATAAGATGGATTGATTCAGTTACTGTATTACAGTAATGGGGGTAAGTGTGTAAGAGAAAATAAGATTGGCAAAGATTAGAGCAGGGCTTAGGGCTGTTGTACATAGGGTCTCTATGAGTCGCAGGCAACTCAATTGCACATAAGAGCAACAACAATAGCAACAACCATGGTGCCAGTATAAAGACCAAGCTATGCCTGAACCAAACCATGGTCTTCTTAATTGCTTACTATGCATATGAAAGCTGGAATGCAAATAAAGATGACAGAAGAAGAATCAATGTCTTTGAGCTGTGGTGATGGAGAAGAGTGTTGAACATACTTTAGTAAGAAAACAAAGAGGTGAAATCAGATTGTTCCTTGGAGACAGAGACTTTCAATCTGACTCACAGGCTTTAGGTATGTTGTCAGGAGGGTCTTGTCCTTGGAAATGTACATCATGCTTGGAAGGGTAGAAGGTCAGTGAAAGAGAGAAAGACCTTGAATCATTTTTGCAGTTGTTGATTGCCTTCGAGTCAAGCACAACTCATAGCAACCTTATGAACAAAGGACCTGGAGCCCCTCCACAACTATCGACATTTATCAAAGTTCATAGAAAGTCCAGAGACAAGTTGTTTAGCACTAGATGGATTGATATAGTGACCATGGAAATGAGGTCAATTGCGTCAGATGGTGGCTCAGAATAGGGCAATGTTCAGAACCATTGTTCATAGGCCAACTGTGAGTCACTCTAAACTGGACAGTGCATAACAACAACAACAACAATAACCTTATATAGTTTATATGACCAGTCCTTGAAGAAGGATTTCATACTTGGAAAGGCGGAGGATTGATGTAAGACAGAAAGTCCCTCAACAATATAGATTGACAGTTTCCTTAATACTGGGTTCAAGTGTGTCCGAGATGATCTGGATGGCAGAGAATAATAGGACAGGGTTCAAATCTGTTTTTTATAGAGTAGTTATAGGTTGTAATTGATTTGAGGATGCACAACAACAATAATAATAATTTTTTGTAGTTAGTTGAGTCTGTGAATATTTATTATATAATGATTAAGCTAAGATTTTTCATTTTTCTGAAAGATTTCCATTTTCCCAGAAATATAATTAAAATTAATTCCTGCATTTGTTTAGAATTCTGAACCCTTTTCAGTTTCACTGATCTTTAAAAAAAAACTGAGCCAGTGTCATATTATTTTAACTTTATAATTTACTTCAACATACATTAATACTACTAATTCTTTTTATAATTATTCAATTAACAAATACTAGTGAATAGGTTGAGTTGATGGAGAAACAAGATATAGCCACTGACCTGCCTAAATCAAACAATGTTTACTAAAGATGCATAAAGAACTTATGTTAATAGGTTACAATAGAATAAGTAACAACATACTTTAAGGATAGATAATGGGCTAAACTTCTAAGTTTCTGGAAAATGCAGTTGTGTCTAGTGAGTTACTGATCAGCTTCTGTCTTGGAAATTCAACTTTCCTTCTCTCCAGAGTTGAATTAATACATGAGACCATGGGCTTAGCTATCTAGATATTTGCTTAAGTCTATGCTAACTACCACAACAACTGACCTTAAATTCTTCATGTAGTGTAAATATAATCCCCTCTATCAGATTTCCCACTAACCAAAAGGAAGTATGTTACTGGGTTAAATCTTGTAGCTGTTCCATGAAAGAAGGATAGACATTTCTTTCCTATTAAGATTTTCAGTTCCAGAAATCCAAGAGGAGCTTGCTATTAGTTGAAATATACTGCATTGCACAGAATTGAGGGAGAAAATGCACATTTGTTAAATAAGAACAACATGGTAAATGGAGAAAAAAATTGAAGCTGTCAAAGATTTTGTTTTATTTGGGCACTCTGCTATCCTATATAGAAGTAATAGTCAAGATGTCAAATGACATGTTACATTGAGTAAATCTGCAACAAAAGACCTTTTAAGAGTAAATCTGCAACAAAAGACCTTTTACAGGGCTAACAAAGACATAACTTTGAAGTCTAGGCACATTTGACTCAAGCTAGCATATTTTTAATTGCCTTATATACATGAGGTGTATGAAGCAGTTGGATTCTGGAAGGTGGGATATTTTGTGTTGATTGAGGGTCAAGTAGACTATTTGGTTGTTTTTTTACTTCATTTATAATTGTGTGTGAGCTGATTGAATTTGCTGAATGTAGCTAACAATGATATATGAGCGGGAAGCCTCTTATTTAGCATCAATAGGACCTGGTGAAGGATCTTCGTATTTAAAGATTGGTTGGGGTTAATTGTGTTTGGGACTAACATTCTTCTAAGTGGTACAGCACTGGTCTGTCAATTTTCTGTACTGAGGTAATTTGGGGTTGCTGTGATGCTCAACACTGTGCAACTAGTGTGCCAAATGCTATAATGGTTATTCATTGGTGGTCAGTGTTTGGTGAAGCTCCCAGATAAAGACAGACTTAGAAGCAGGAGTAGCATCCACTTCCTAAACAACATGCTCCTGTAAACTCTATGAACTTAGAGGGAAAAATGATTGTTCTAGAATAGGGTTCAGGTGTTTGTTTATAAGGTCACTATAAGTCTCGTTTCAACACAACAGCACTTAACAACATATACATGTGAAAGGGGAGACATTAAATAAGAAAGACTGAAGAATTGTACCTTTGAATTTAATATACCACACATTTCAGAGTGAATAAATCTGTAAAGGAAGATTGTTCAGCCAGGTTGCTCCTTGGAGGCAAGGGTGATGTAACTTCCTCTAACATATTGTGGGTATATCTTCTGCTTTCTATCATCATGTCAGAATAGACTGACAATAGAATACGCAGGTTTCCAAAGGCAGTGTGTCTCATGGGAGGAGATAATTTATCCTTTCCTTGTGGAGCATCCTTGGGATTGCAATGCAGCTCGGAGAGTACATTATCAAGATAAAGACATTAACCTTCGTAAAATAAAAGAGGATCAGTGCAAAGAGGAAGACCCTCAAAAATTTGCACAGACTCTATAGCAAAACTGTAATCATTGTGAGCATGAAGTGGGACAAAGTACTGTTTCCCTCTGCTGTGCCTAGGTTCAATATGAATTGGAACTGAGTCAAGGACACCTAAAAAGAACAATGGAAGAATTACATAGTATATGGCAGGAAGTATCTCTATTGTTCTTTGATTTTTCTCTAGCATAAAGGACTAAGGCTGACATAAAATAAAAACCTCAATTAAAAGTGACTGAATTTTGAATAAATGAATGAAATATTGTGAGGATAAAAAGCACATAGTATAATTTAGCCTGAAGCAACTTTTTATTTATCACTATAAACATCTTGTCCTAACACAGCTTGGCTTTACAAGCATCAGTTTGTCACTGGGAGTTCTATTAATCAAGCCTTTGACTAGCAATAAGAATCACTGTGTATTGTCTATATTATTCTCCATTTTAAAATATAATGTGACTATTTAAGTAAGTTTGTTTTCCCATAAGGATTTAAGTCAAATAATCTAGTTTTAAAAAGCAGTAGATTCCTCAAGTCTTTCTCAAACCTTTTCCTCAACATGGCTTATAACCCTTTTGATCCAGGTGCCAATATACTGATGAAGGTAATTTCTTTGACATAAATGTGTTGAGACAACAGATTG
This sequence comes from Elephantulus edwardii, assembly GCF_000299155.1. NCBI lineage: Eukaryota > Metazoa > Chordata > Mammalia > Macroscelidea > Macroscelididae > Elephantulus > Elephantulus edwardii. The sequence goes on from NW_006399857.1 coordinate 2,929,399, forward strand.
ACATTAACATTACTACCTGGTGAACACTTATGGTTTTTCTGCTGGAATGAGGACTTTTAGAATCAGAAAATAAATGTCATGCTGGCTAAAGGTCTACTGATAAGAAGATCTATTGACTCACCTTCATATATGTCTAGGTATCTTTCTATAGTCCTACAAAATCTATATCTAGACTAAGGAATTCCTGTAGGAACAGAACAATAGTATATTGCATGGTTTAAAAAATCAAGGAAAGTGTGAGTCAAGGTTGTATCTATTCCCCATACCAATCCAAACTCTACTTAGAACCAATCATTCAAGATGAAGAATCATTCAAGAATCATTTATGAAAAAGAGGGATGTATCTGGATTGGAGACAGTCTCACCAACAACCTGAGCAATGCAGGTTACACAACCTTGCTTCTTCAAAGTGAAGGTACTTGGCACTTGGTACAGAAGATAAAAGCCTACAGCCTTCAATATAGACTACATCTCCACATCAAGAAGACAAAAATCCTCACCACTGAGCTAATAAGCACCATCATGAAATGGATAAGAGATTGAAATTGCCAACATATTTATATCACGTGGATCTACAATTAACTCTCTTTGAACAAGCAGTCAGAAGATCAGGAGATACATTGCATTGACAAAGCCTATTGTCAGGGGCCTCTCCAAAATATAGAGGAGCAATGATGTCACTTTAAGACTAAGGTGCACCTGATTTAAGCCATGGTCTTTTTAATCACTTGCTACACATTTGAGAACCAGACAATAAGTAGGGGTACCAAATAAGAATCGATGCCTTTGAGTTGTGGTGTTTTAGAAGAGTACTGAATATTTTATGATTGTCAAAATAATGAACATGTATGTCTTGGAGAAAGTGGTCCTTAGAGGGAAGGATGGTGAAGCTTCATGACACATATTTTGACCATGTTGTTAGGAAAGGCTATTCCTTGGAAAAGGACATCATGCTTGAAAAGGTGGAGCGTTAGCTAAAGAGAGGAAGACCCTCAATGGGATTGACAAAGTGACTGTAGCAATGAGCTAAAGTATGTCAGAGATCATGAGGATGGCACAGAATAAGACAGGGTTCCAATCTGTTGTTAGGATGGTCGTTATACAATGTATAGGATTCTACGGCATTCAACAACAAACATAATTTTCAAAAGCTCCCTGTAAAATGAAAGACCTCCATCGGTATTTGTTTTAGCAAACTGAAAGAAATATGAAGGTTTTTCCACTTTAACTACAGTGACAAAAAAAGAAATTATAGTCATATAGTAAGACATTAAGGAGGCACTGTTAACCAAGAGCAGAGAGAGTGATTCTTCAATCTCTCTCCCTGAGCACTACACTCAGTGTCTCAATGTCAGGCTTTCATTGTTTTGAATTGTGTCTGTGAGTAGTCTCTATTGCTGCTCTTTTATTTAATGTTTCCATATTATTTGCTGTGAACCAGTTAGTTATACTGGAAGTCTTAGGGAAAAAAATTCCATGTAAGTGAATGAACATTGTGTCTTCTCTTTATCTTATTTCTGCTTATGAAATCCTTCACAAGACTTTTCTTTTTTTGACAGACAGGGAAACATTTAATTGGTTTGACACGTTTTCAAATGAGAATAACTCCCATAATGTGTTGTTTGGGGAATAAGAGTTGTCATAATATAAAAGACCAAGTGGAAAACTTTGAAACCAAAATCTAACCCTGATCAAGATAGGAAACTTAACATAATATCAAATGCTGATTAGCTAGCAAACAGATATAAAATTAAATACAGTAAAGAAGACAAGTTCTTTTATTGTCACTGAGTTGGAACCAATTTATAGCTAATCTTTCAGTGGATTTCTGAGGCTGCAAATCACATGGAAGGAGACTACCCATTTTCCTTTCAGAGTCACTGTTGCTAAGCACCATTGAGTTAACTACAAGTTCTAGTGACCTTATAAACAATGGATCTGAATTCTACCCTATTAAGTTCCATCTGCACCATCTCCAATACTATTGAATTCAAACTCCCAGAGAAGGGACACTTTTGGGTAACAGTACAATTACTTATTGACTATTATGTCATCACAGTTCCATCACGTGTCTATTTAACTCTTAAGTGAAGCATCTGAAAAAACAGAAATAACTTTGAAGAATGAATCCATTCTACTTCAGAATACACACTAAAAAGTTTGGAGTGTACTTCAGTCTATGTTGATTCAGAGCTGCAATGCTTTGAGAGATATCTTTGCTAGAGTAGATTTGTTAGGTGATTGCATTATTTTTCATTCAGATTAGAGGAGATGATCACATAAAGTTTATATCCACACAAGTTACACAGCGATATTCATTTAGTGTTCAAGTTAAGTCCCTATTACAGGTAATGTGAAGAGACCCAGACCACGTCTGTCTGGCATTCCAGAAACACCATTCAAGTCATCACATAAATGATATAATGTAATTGATATGAAGAGTAAGTTCTGGCTAGTATGTGAGACTTTAGAAATTGATATTATTCAATTTCATTATCTTGGTATTTGTGTTTGTTGTTTAATTTGGAAAGAATTACTAAATTAGCATTTCTTGCAATATCTCATTATTGAAAGGCTTAAACTTCAAGAAAGGTCTTGCCTTCTGCTTTTTCAGCATGACTATTACACTATTCTTAATTTGACCTATTAAACATCTTAGATATCCATATAATATGAACTTGCTTGATGAAAGGGAAGAATACCTGAAGAAGTATTCAAGATGAAAATCAGACTATAGCTTTTCATATGCATTGTTGTTTGTTGTTATGTGAAATCAAGTCAGAAATGACTCATAGTTAACTCTTGGGTGAGTTTTCAGAGGCTATAAATAATATAAGAGGAGGCTGTCCATCTTTCTCCAGGTAGCAACTGGTGGATTCTTAGAAGAGATGATGGATTCAAACCTCATATCTTTGAGTTGGCAGCACAATTCTTTCCCAACTAGGCCTCCAGAGCTTCCTCAGTATGGATTTTATACCAATAAAGAAAAGCAGTCCTCACAACTGGACCAACAAGCAGCATCATGATAGATAGGAATCTTTTAAAACTTTCCCTTTATTTAGATTAAACTTAATGAGTGTCTCCTATGTATCAGAGATAGTGCTAGGAAAATTTGTATTTATTGGTGTAGACTACTACAAATGCTTATGTCTCCAAAACAGGATTACACTCATAGATATTGTTTCAGTTGTTTGTACAACATAATAAAACTATGTTATTTCCTGCCACATCTCCACAATCATTGTTATGCCCATTATAGCAGCCACTGTGCCAATCTATAACCGTTAGGGTCTTCATGGTTTTTACTTGTCTTCTACTTTACCAAGCATGATGTTTTTGCATAGGCATTGTTGCTTCTTTATAAGCATTACTATCACAAGTTACATTTTTGGAAAGAAGTTAATCTATAACACTAATGATGTTTATTATACTAGTACTTTGGGACAAAACATTCTGGTAGAATTCTAGAATAGTAGATCATGTGATTGTCTGGTTCAATATGGACAATACCATTCCATCTCAGCTCGGGAATGCCGAGCATGTTGATTATTCTTGATTCATATTTTATACATTTCATATTCTAGATACTAATGGATGTTTGGAGCTATTTCTCCTTATTTTGAATGTTGTTGCATGGACAAGCAAAGATCCCTCATGAGATCAAAGTTTTACTCCATCCGCGTCCATAATAGCAGACTCTGCTTTGAAGAGGCAGGTCTCCCTCGGTTGCATTTTGAGTGCCTTCTGACCTGAGGCTTTCATCTTCCAGCACTATATCAAGCAATGTTTTCTGTAGCCCGAAGAGTTTTTGAAGACTAGCTATTTCAGCAGTGGATGGCCAGTCTTGCTTTTTATTCTGTCTCAGTATGGAAGCTCCTCTAAAATCTGTCCATAATAGATGACCTTGATGGTATTTGAGATGCCAGTGGTATAGTTTCTGGCTTCATAACAACACTCAAGCAATGAGTGCTTTCTATGCATATAAATGTTGCATAAAGATTGGAGATGAATTGACGTTTTTGAATTGTGGTATTGGTGAAAAATATTAAATGCATTATGGACTGCCAAAGGAACAAATAGATTTATCTTGAGTACAGTACAACTAGAGTGTTTTACAAAGATGTTTAAATTGCATCTCATTTACTTTGGGTCCATTTTCTCGAGGACCCAAACCTGGAGAGAAACATCATGCTGGAGAGAGATTGGTTAAAAAGAGGATGACCCTCAGTGAGGTAAATACATACAAGCTAGAAATCTTATCTCAAGGAGATAGTCCACAGAAGGTTGCACTGTTAACAAAAAGGTGGAACTTCTCTGTTGGTTCAAATTCACTTGTTATTCTATGGAACAGAGAGACAATTTCTCCCATGCAATTTGCAGACTGAGAAACCCTAAGGACAATCAGTTATGAGTTGATTCCACTGAGTATGAGGAGATAGATAGTTAGATAGATAGATAGATAGATAGATAGACAGATAGATAGATAGATAGATATAGATATGGAGATAGATATAGATGTAGAGATAGAGATGATATAGATGTAGATATAGAAGATGATATAGATGGTGAGATAGAGATAGAGATAGGGATAGATGATAGAGATAGAGATAGATGATATAGATATACAGATACAGATAGAGATTAAATAGATATAGATGATATAGATATAAATATAGATGATATAGAGATAGAGATAGAGATAGATAGATATAGATAGATATAGATGATATAGATATAGATGATAGAGATAGAGATAGATATAGATAGATATATGGATTTATACACCATGCTGAATAATTTAAAGTCAAGAAAATCATGTATCAGGATTGTATGCTTAAGACAAACCTAACCCTAATTAATTGTTATGAGACTATCAATAACTCATGTGCAAGTTCAAATTAAGGGAAAAAATAAAAATAAATCCACAAAATCCAAAATATGATGTTGAAGATCTCACCTGAATTTAGAAATTATCTTAATAAGTTTGATGCATGGAAAATAGGTTAGAAGACCAGATGAGTTGTGGGATGACATCAAAGATATAACCCATGAGACTGTTCAGAGCAAAAGGCCATTACAAAGACAGGAGTGAAGAACAAAACAAAAGTGGATTTCTGAAGAGATAGTGATAATTTCATAGAGCACCAAGAAATCAAAACAAAGGGAAGAGATGCTAGAATAAAAGAGCTGAACAGATAATTTTAAAATGAAGCTCAAGAAGAAAAGCAGTGTTATAATGGAATGTGCAAGGAACAGGAATGGGAGAATTGAAAGTAAATTAAAAGTGAAGAACTCACTCAGCGTTTCTCAATTTGAGAGAACTGAAAAAAAAGTCAAGGTTCAGATGGCAATATAGGGAAATACTATGGGAAAAATCTTGAATGACCCAGGAAACATCAAAATGAGACGGAGAAAATATACACAGAAACACAGTACCAAAAAAAAGATTTGGCTGACACTGAAATATTTCAGAAAATACCACATGAACAAGATTCAATGTAATGAAAGGAAAAGTTCATGCTGCAGTGAAGACATTTGGCTAAAAGAAGACCCCATGAATTGGTGAGATACCAATTAGCATTTTTCATTGAACATATAGATGCAGCCTTGTGTTTACAGTCTACTCCAGCAAATTTGCAAGACAGCTGCTCGTCAAGTTACTAGAAGAGACTCTTATTTTTTCCCATACCAAAGAAAATTTACTCAACTGAATGTGGATTTTTTTAATATCATTAGTATACATGTATGCAAAATATTGTTCAAGAACTTTAAAAAATGGCCTGAACAGTATATGGACAGAAAACTGCAAAAAATTCAAGATGGTTTTAGAAGAGGCCATGACACCAGGGACATCATTGCTAATTTTAGATGGATTATGGCTGAAAGCAGAGAATACCAGATGACTGCCAGTTTGTGTTTTCTTGACTTTGTAAAGTCATTTGACTGTCTTGGCTATAACAAATTATGGCTAACACTGAGAACAATGGAAATCTCAAAACACTTGATTGTGTTTATGTGAAATTTATACCTTAATCTAGAGGCTATTGTGTGAACAGAGCAAGTAAATATTGTTGTTAAGTGACATCCAGTCGAATATGACTCATAGAGTTCCTATGAACAAAAGATCCGAACTCAATCCTGTCCTGTGCCATCCTCACACACAAAAAGCTATTGCATCAATCATCCTGTCAATCTACATGGTTGAGGGTCTTCCTCTCCTTTACTGACTTTCTAACCTTCCAAACATCATGACTTTTTCCAAGGAATAACCACATAGAAACATGTCCATAATATGTGAGGTGAAACTATTCTTTCGTCCAAAGAGCACTCTGACTGCACACTGTCTGAGATGTATTGTTCTCTTGTCAGTCTATGGGATGTTCAGTGCTCTTCTCCAACATCATAGCTCAAAGTCATCAATTCTTTTTTCTGTCATCCTCACTTATTGTCCAAGTTGGATGCATAGCTAGCAATTGGAAAGACCATGGCCTGAATCAGGCTCACCTTAGTCCTCAAACTGACATCACTACTCTTCAATAATTTGGAAAAGTCCCTAACTGCAGATTTTCCCAGTGCAATTAATCGCCTTATTTCCTGACTTCTCATATCAAGGGTGTTAATTGTGGACCCAAGCAAGATGAACCTGCTGACAATTTCAATCTCCTCTCCATTCGTCATGACTCTGCCTATTGGTCCAGTGGTAAGAATCTTCATTTCTTGATACTGAGACACAATCCATACTGAAGTCTGCATTCCTTGATCTGCAACAAGTGCTTCACATCCTCCTCATTTTCAGCAACTAAGGTTGTGCCATCTGCATAACACAGGTTATTGATGTGTCTCCCTTCAGTGAAGAAGGAACAGTAGTTGGAAAATATGGGCTTGGTGATAGAAATGAAGCTATAAATAGAATGATTGAATTTTGTATTTACAATGATTTATTCATTGAAAATACTTGTTCTAAAAAACACAGAAGATGACTTTACATGAGGATTTCACCTGATTGGCTGCATATAAATAAGCTTGACTACATTTGTGGAAGAAATCGTTGGAGCAGCTTAATATCAGCAGTCAAAACTAGTCCAGGGTCAGACTTTGTGTCAGATCATCAATTACTCATATGCAAGATCAAACTGAGGCTGAAGAAAATGAAAATAAGTTCACAGGAACCAAGATATGATCTTGAATCAATTCCATCTGAATTTCATGATCATCTTAAGAACAGGTTTGAGGCATTGAACACCAATGACAGAAGCTCAAGTGAGTTGTGGGATGATATTAAGGACATCATCCATTAAAAAGAAAGAAAGAAAAAAGGTCATTACAAAAACAGAGGAGAAAAAAAATCAAAATGGATGTCAAAAAAGACTGAAAATTGCACTGCAGCTTCGAAAAGCCAAATCTAAAGGAAAACATGTTGAAATAAAGGGCTGAACAAATGATTTCAAAGGGCAGCTCGGGAGGACAAAGAAAAATATTACATTACTTGGATTAAAGTTAAGAAGATTTGCTTCAGTGTTGTATCTTCTTTCCAAACTGATTCAATCTGTATGCTGAGCAAAATATTCATGACATGAGACTTTATGAAGATGAATGTGAGATCATGGTTAGAGGAAGACCTATCAGTGACCAGTGTTTGAAGATGACATAACCTTGCTTGCTGAAATTGAAGAAGGCTTGAAGCACTACCTGCAGAAAATCATATAGCCTTCAATACGAATTGATCTCAATGTTAAGAAAACAAAAAAAAATTCTCACTATTGGACTGATTAGCAACATCATATAACATGTAGAAAAGATTGAAACTGTCAATTACTTCACCTTACTTGGATCCACAATCAACACTCTTGGCATTAGCAGTCAGAAGAACATGAGGTGTCTTTCACTGAAAAAGTCTTCAGTCAAGGACCCCTACAAATTATTGATAACCAATGAAAATAGTTTGATGAGTCAGCCAATGAAAAAAAAGTCAAGCTTATTAAAGTCGACATCCAGCAAAAAGAAGGATCTTCAACAAGATTAATTAACACAATGACTACAACAACCTAACGGAAATTGTGAAGTTCGTATAGCACCTAACAGTTCTATTGTATATCAGGTTGTGAGTTTGAGCTAACTCGACAGCAGCTAACAACAATTGATTCCTAGCTACCCCAATTAAATCTTAATGATATTAATTTTAGCTCTTTCATTAATTTATTTAATTATTGAATGACAATTCTTTGTATTTATTAAAGTTGTTATAGAAACATCAAATTATCTTGCATTTTGCAGAAGATACCCTTATTCAGTGTGTTGATAATTGGAAAGCTTTCAATGGCCTGGTATCACGTGCTTTTTGAGACCTAAGTATATTAATTCTAATGAGCATTCAGTGTTTTATTTGCCAAACCCAGAAGGCAAAATGTATGAAATTTCCTCTTTGATATATTTCAATTCAATTCAGCTCAGTATGATTCACTTATCTGTATTAAGAACCTATAATGTGGTCAATGTTATCATAAATACTCTTAGCAAAGCAAATGTCCTGGGAGAAGGATATTGAAAAATTCTTAGTTAAAATACTTTAATAAGGTCTGATGAGAAGTAGAGGATAATCTAGGAAGAATAATGAAGACTTTTTCTGGAAATAGAATGATGATACTCCATCCTAGGCACTATCTTAGAGCAGGTGAATAAAACAGAAACACATATTCATTCAGTTGCTCAGTTATGATGCTTCCCTGTTTGTGTTTTTTATAACTTCAGGAGGAATGAGAATACATAATTTATGATTTTTAAGAATATTAGTGACATCTATGTAATAACAAACGTTTAAGGAAAATGTATAAAGTTAGAAAACCATATTGGGTAAAAATGCTTAGGTAGGATTGGGTGGCAGTTTTAGAAATTCAAACAAAAAATTAAGATTATCTGTAATGCTATTGCTCAAGCAAATGACTATAAAGTTGTTCCTTAATATTTTAGAATTATCTCACTAGACAATTAAATTACATTGTAGGGTATTTAAATATCTTTTGGAGACACATCATTTAAAAATAACCTTTTCAAAAAAGTATCTTGAATTATTGAAACATAATGCAAATGAAAGATTGTATAAAACACAATGTGTTTGAATGAAACACAATGTATAGGTGTTAATATTTGAAAACTACTAAAAATACTTTTTAAAAGTACCTTATAATTCTGAGAATTGGCCTTGCGTGGAATAGGTGTCCAGGTAGATTTTGTTGATTGAATAAAATTAATCTTAGGAGCATTAGCTTAACAAAAGTATATCAAGATATATTTGAAATGACTGGTTTTATGTACATCCATGTACATCATTGACCAAAGCTGGTGAAAACAATTTTCCATTAAATTTTACCTTCTTGAATGCTTACCTCTCATTAGAAGAAAAAAAGTTTTTTAGGCGGTCGTCATTATTTTGGGAGTTCTGATGGTTTACCAGTAAGGAATTGAACTGTCAACCGGAAGAATTGCAGTTTGAATCCACCCGCCATGAGAGGAAGACAGCAATTTCCTCCACTGGGATTTTGCCTCTGAAAGTCCGCTGGCTGGTCAGCTAAGAGTTAGTTCCCTCCAGATAGTACATAACAACAACCATATAAACTCCTTTACACAAGGACTAAAACTTTGCTTTAACTTTATATCCACAATATCTACAAAATATGCTACAGGAAGTGTTTAGTATGAGCTATAGTGGGAGAAAAGTACTGAATGTATCGTGGACTGCCAAGAAAACAAACAGATTCATCCTAGAGAGGGTTAAACCAGGCTGCTCCTTGGAGGCAAAGATTCTGGGGCTTCGTCTGACGTACTTTGGGCATGTTGCAAGGAGAAACAGGTCTTTGGAGAGGGACATTATGCTGGATAGAGTAGAGGGACAGCGCAGGATGGGAAGACCCTCTATGAGGTGGATTGATTCAGTGACTGGGGTAATCGGGATGGGTGTGTCAGAGGCCATGCGATTGGCACAGGATAGAGCACGGGTTAGGGCTGTTGTACATAGGGTCGCTATGAGTCGCAAAGGACTCGACGGCACATAACAACAACAACATAGTGGCATACTGGTAAGAAACTTCACTGCAATACCAAAAGCACATGGTTCAAACCCACTAGCTGTTCTACCAGAAATGGATGAGCATTTCCTCCTGTGTAATTAACTGCCTTTAAAATCCTGAGTCTATCTGAATCTAAGGCACGCAATCACCACCACCACAACAGTGAACAATAAAATGAAGCAAAGGAATTGATAAAGAAGAAAATTATCTAGTCATCACAAACTACAATTTGATGAAAATGTATCACTATGAAGTGAAAGGAAAAGAGAAAGACACTGAACAACAGAACACATTGCAGTTGTTGTATACCACTGAGTCAGAATCAAACTGTAACTGACCCTCCAGTGGGTTTTCAGAGACTGTTAATCACATGGAAGGAGATTATCCACCTTTCTTTCAAGGAGTATCTGGTGGATTCGAAGAACCTGTCTTTGTTTTGGCAGAACAATTCCTTACCACTAAGTTACCAGAACTACCTATAGAATATATTAGTCATTGAACAAGTGAGTAAAATAGAAATAATACATTAAAAACAAACCAAACTTAAATGATGTGAAAATGTATAGTGGTAATATGCTGACGTGCACATATGTGCAAAAACTCCCATACTCTCAATAACTTTTGAAAATTACGCACGGAAGAATCACTTGAGATATTTTCCCTCTTTGTTTATTTTAAGTGCATGTGTATAGAGCCTAACTCTTAAGTTTTAAATGTAATGGATTACACAAGAACACCACACTTACATTAAAAATATCCACAACCTGATTTTGAGAAATGTGGCAACAGATGTAGAATTATCTAAACAATTGAAAAGAAGACAATAAACTCTGCTTCTATTGTGTGTCTTTTCAGATTGTAAAAGGGTGTTATACTCTCTTCTCTTTTGTAACAAACATTTGTTGTCAAAAAGAAACAATAGACCCTTACAATTTCTTCCTTTGATTCTTGATGCAAAGCAAAGTGGAATGAGTTTTAGGTTAAGCTTCAGGATATTCATCATTTAAATACTTCCAAGAAAGTGTTCTTTGTCATGCTTCAGTGGTTAAAAATTAGAGCTTTACACAGATTCCTGCTGAGAGTGTGGCTTCACAAACAAAATACCATGTTCTTAACTTCAGTCTGGATGTTAACCAATCCGAAAGCAGGTCATAAAATGACTATAACCATCAAGGCTATATGTGAATTTAGGATAACAAATTTGTAATACATTTCCCAGGAGTGCTGCTACTTTTCATTTAAAGACAAGAGAGGAAAGGGCCATGTAGAAAAAGATTTTACATACCTTATTCCTGATAATTTTGAGAAGAGCTGTTTCCTGTTTCTCCCACTCCAATCATTTGGCTTTAGTGGGACTTGCATATTCTCACACTCCCCTAGAATCTTGACTGTAGTGAATTTTGTTGAAAATGAGTTCCCAGTATCAACAAAGAGATTCATAGCTATCATTTGGGAGTTTTGAAATGAAGAAATACGGGCATATGTATTCTATCCATGTCCAGTGGTAAAACAGTGTTTGTTTTGCAAAAGTTGTATTTTTTTGAAAGAAAAACAAATAGTAAATGGGTTAATGGGCATAAAAAAATTGAGTATAAAAGCGAGATAGAGATTCAGTGACAACTGTGTTTCTTGTTCCTGTCTCTAAAACCTTTTGTCTTATATATAGTTTACAGCTTTCCTAATTTTCTTAATTGAATTAGATATTTTTATCTTTGCAAATTAAAACTTTTGACAACTTTTGTTGGTATTTTAATCAGCAGTGGTTTTATAATTGGACTATTATATAAATAATAGTTACCTAATAGAGGAATAAGGAATACTATTTTTAAAAAACCCTTTGTAATCTTTAGCAATTTTAGAAAGCAAATTCATTTTTCATTATCAAATTTACAAAATTAAAAAAAAATTACAGAATTATATTTATATATCAATAAAATTGTATTTTTTGTACTACTGAAATTTAAAGAATTATATTTTAGGGAGTTCTGGAGCCTAGTGCTAATAACCTGCACTGCAATCCCAAAAATACATAGTTGAATCCTTCAGCCTCAGAAAACTCACTGGAGGGTCAGCTATTGGACAATTCTTAGTTGGTGACACACACCACCAGCAACAAAATATATTGTATTTTATTTCTGAGATCCTCATTTACAATTTAATTTTTTTTTCTCGCCTCCTTCAGCCTTTGAAGTTTCTTTTGGGGCAAATACTGCCCTTTATGTCTTGTATGGTTGATTGCAGACTTTCCCAGTGCAGTACTTCTCCTGATTTCCTGACTGCTGGTTTCAATAGTGTTAACTGTGGAACCAAGTAAGATGAAGTTGTTGACAACATCAATCTTTTCTTCATCTATCATTATGTTGCAAACTGGGAAAATCTTCAATTAGGGACCTTTTAAATTATTGAGGAGGGCTTAGGTCAGTTTGAAGAACTAATGTGCGTCTGATATAGGTCATGGTCTTCTCAATCACATGCTATGCATCTGATAGCTGGGCAATGAATAAGAATGACAGAAGAAGAACCAATGCCTTTGAGCTATGGTGTTGGTTAAGAGTGCTGAATATCCCATGGATTGCCAAATGAACAAACCCTTGGAAAAGGTGCAGCCAGAGTGCTCTATGGAAGCAAAGATGATGAAGCTTCATCTTACACACTTCAGGCATGTTGCTAGGAGATGCTATTTCTTGGGAAGGACATGGTGCACTAAAAGGTAGAGGGTTGGTGAGGGGGAGAAAGATCCTTGGCAAGGTGGACTGATCGACATGGTAATTGCTATAATGGGCAGTAAAGATGGAATGGATAGAACAAGGTTCTGATCTGTTTTTCATAGGTTCACCATGGGTCATACTTGACTCCACAGTGCCTAACAACAACATGATTGATTGTATATCAACCCCTTACACAAGGAAGCTCTAGTGACTTCTTGATTTTGTTGTTGTTATGTGTCATCGGATTGTCTGCAACTCATAGTGACCCTATGTACAGCAGTTCTGAAACCTGCCCTGTCCTCAGCCAATTTCACTGACTCGAAACACATACTCTCATTGCCCCATTTACTGTATCAGTCCATCTCACCTGGGGTCTTCCTCTCCTGCCCTGTTCCTCCACTCTTCTGAGCATGATGTCCTTCTTCAAGGAACAGCCCCTCCTGGCCAAAGTATTTGAGACAGAACTTCAAAATCCTAGCCTCTGGATCTCCTCACCCTCTTTAAGACAAACCTATTTGTTTCCTTGGTGGTCTATGGTATGTTTAAGATTGTTCTCTAGCATCACAACTAAAAGGCATCAATTCTTCTTCTGTCATCCTTAGTCATTGTCCAGCTCTAAGATGCATAGTAAATAACTGCAAAGTCATGGCCTAAATGAAGCACACCTTAGTCCCTAGATTGATAATCGTTGCTTCTCAGTGGCCTGGAAAGGTCCCTGACAGTAGATTTTCCCAGCACAATTCATCTTATGATTTCCTGACTGTTTGTGCCAATTGCACTATCAACACCAAGGCACGTGGTTTCAAATCACCAGCTGCTCAGTGGACAAAAGATGGACAATCTCCTCCCGTGTGATTTACCGTCTCTGCGAGGCTCAACTATAGATCAATTATGAATGGACAGGACACAATAACAATCACCACCTTTATATTATTCACTTCAGAGATCTGTCTACTGACTTGGTGAAGGATGATTATTGTGATGAGTTCAGTTTGAGGGCTAAAGGTTTCTAAGGGACGGCACTTAAGAACAACTGCGAAACCAACTTAAAGTTCAAGATAAGTATAATATACAATATAAGGTAAATTTATTGAGGCAAAAATATTCAAACCTAAAACCTTTTACTCCATTACCTTCATGCTCTCTTCTCAAAAGTAAACTTCTTGAAGTCTTGAACATGGTAAACAAGGTGTCATTATGAAAAATCTTGTTTTCTTGAGTACATTTTTATTACACTTCCTTGGCCAAAAAAAATCATTCTAATGACTCTTGACCAAAGTCTATTTAAAGTGTCTGCCTTATGTTGCAGAGTTATTTTGCTCAAATCTTGTTTGGATTATGTATATTTCATTAAATTATTCATGTTTGCTTGTCTCAGTAACAAATGGATGAAAATGTATTTTTAACAGTCATAAATAATCTCTTCACTAAGAGTCCAAACTTTTGCAAAATTTAATCTCTCAAATCTCCTTGTCTTAATTTTAAAATTCACCCATGCAATTTTATACATCGTCTTTGGTATTCTGGCTTCACTGCTGCTTGTTGAATGATGATTATCAGCTTCTCACTGTAGCTCTTTTTCTGTTGTTTAAGATTTTTACTTAAAAGTTGATGTTGCTATTTTCCCCCCATTTCTACTGGTTTGATGCCAAGTACTATCCAATCGGCTTTCATTTATAGTGATCTTATGAACAACAGGTCAAAAATTGCTAAACTGTGTACTCCCCTCAAAAATCTTCTCAAAGCTCCAGTCCATTGTTGCAGTGCTATTGGATCTTTCTCAAGGGTTACTTCTTGAAATGATTCAATGTCAACAATTTTTTTTGGTACAATGACTGTGCTTCTATCATCCTTTGATGCTTTCTGTGTATTTCAATACTTTGTCCATTGCATCTTCTACCATTGCAACTCAAGACTTAGATTTTTTTTTAATTGAGCTCTATGTTAACTCTTGTTCAGTTTCATGGAGTCTAATATGACTCATAGCAACCCAAAGAACAACAGATCTGAACCTTGCTCTATCCCACACTATTGCCAAGTTCTCTCTCATATCCAAGACCATTGTGGCAGTTCTTGTGTCAATCCAATTAATGGAAAGTTGTCCTCTCTTTCACTAACTCTCTACCATTCCTGGCATGATGTCTCTGCCCAAGGACTGGTTCCTTCTGAAAATATGTCCAAAGTAACTGAGACAAAGTGTCACCATCCTTGCTTCTAAAGAACACTTCACTTTGGTTCCACTTCACTTAAGATCTTTTGTTGGTGTGGTTGTTGTGTACCATTGAGTCAGAACTGATCCACTCTTGAGGAGGTTTTCAGAGACAGTTAATCACACAGGTGGATATTACCCATCTTTCTACCTTGGAATTCCTGGTGGATTTGAACTGTGTACCTTTGTGGTTGCAGCACAGTTTCTTGCCACTGTCATAAAAAAAAAAAATACAAAATTTCTCACAACTAGACAAATAATAAAAATCACAGTAAGTGGAGGGGGAAAAAAGATTGTAAAGGATTCAGTTTACTTGGATCCACAACTAACATTCCTGAAAATAGCAATCAGGAAATCGAGTGATGTTTTATATTGGAAAATACAAAGAACCCCTTTAGACAGTAAGAATGTCACTTTGAAGTGTAAGTTGTGCCTGATCTAAGCCATTAATATTTCCAATTTCCTTATATGCATGTAAAAGTTGACAATAAATAAGGGAGAGGAAGAATTGATCTTTTAAGCTATAGTGTTGACAAAGAATAGTGAACAGACAATGAACTGCAAGAAGAATAAACATGCTTTTTCTTTTTAATTAATGCAGCCAGAATACTTTTCAGAAGAGGATGTTAAAATTTTATCTCAAATATTTTTGGACATATTCTCAAGAGAGGTGAGTTGATGGGGAAGACCAGCAAGCTAAGTAGAGTAGATGGTCATGAAAAAGAGGATGTCTTGAATGAAATTTTCCTGACAAAATGACTACAAAAATGGCGTAGGCCAAGCTGAAGATGATCCACAATAGAGCAGACTTTTATTGTCTTGTACACAGTGTCTGTGAGTGAGAACCAACTTCCCTACGCCTAGGTGCAAATTCACAGAGTAAATACTATGTATATATTTTCTTTTACTTTAAGCAAAAGCATTAATATACAATATATAATTTTAAATTGTTAAAATTATGCAAATACCCAATCACTAAAGAAGGAAGAGAAAAAGAAATATTTTTTCACCATTAAAGTTACTTATCCTCTGTAAAATATCTTTTCTAAATCATGCTATGCACTATGAACTTGCAATATTTATTTATAGAATTCACATTATTATGAATATGTATAATATACTTAATTGATTAAAGATTACCATTTCTCTTTTCTGAGCATATTGACTGACTAGCATTTGTTGGAAAGTTGACAATGTAACCTCTGCTAGATTTTTGTGAAGGGTGATTTTCTCTGTTAATGGCCCACATCAATAGATTCAAATGAAAAATTAAAATGTTTATTACCTCCTTTCTTTATTATGTAAGACAAGTGCCTCAGACAGCATAATTTTCATTATGGAGGATAATTTATCCTTTGTGATATTTTTGCAGTGAAATTCAGAGGGTAGACCCAATTCTAGCATTATATGCAATTTCATCTCTTCCTGAAGCAGCAAGTAGTAAAATAAGCTCTCAGAAAACATGGAAAGAATACACTTATATGTGAAACAGTTTGAAGTGCTCAACATCTACAGTTAATTCTGTCATGCTTGGCTAAAATAGTGCAGCATTTAAATACTGAAGAAGCAATATATGGGTAATGAAACCATTCCAAGCAAAGAATTTAGAGCAAGTATTTAGTCTGGAAAGTTTCATTATAAATGTCTTCACATCCTCAAAACATCCAGTCTAATGTAATACAAAGCTTTACATCTAGAAGGTGAGGCATTTGCCTGCTTTAGTCAGAACTTGCTACAGTAAGGATCTTTTAATATGTACTTGCCCTTGACAGGATAATAGTATTTTGTTGTTTTATTAACACAGCTATATAGAATTAATGCAACTTTCCCTGTCAATTTCTCTAAATTAATGATTACAAGATAACTTATTCACACTAGGTCTACCGTTAGTACCAAGTACAGCAATCTTCTTCCCAGCTACAACAAAAAGACAATTAAGTTTTTTTGTCTACCATTCTGTTGTACTGAGATAACTTTAGAGTTGCTATAATATGTAAAGTTATGCCACTGGTGTGTCAAATTCCACAAGGGTTACACATAATGGATAGGTTCTAGTACAGCTCCAGATTAAGATAGACTAGGAAGTAGGATTGGCTATCTACTTCTTAAAGAATGAGTCCCAGAAACCCCTATGAACAATAGAAGAAAGTGGGTAGTTAATAGTAGCAATGGTAGAGTCCATAATGAAAGTTTGTAAAAATGGAGAAAAATAATGGCAAAAGTCATTTAATAATTGGAAAATGGAACATATGTAGCTTGAGTGTTGGGAAACTAGAAATTTTGAAAACTAAAATGGAATGCATGAACATCGACATTCTAAGCATTAGTGAAATTAGATGGCCAAGCTTTAGCCACTTTGAATCAGATAATACTATATTACACTATGCTGAGAATGAAAAAAAAAAAGAACAGAAGAAGAATGGTGTCATATTTGTAGTCAAAAAGTCAATTTCAAGCTCTATCCTGAAATACAATGCTGTGGGTGATAGGATATTATCCATAGACATACAAGGAAAGCCTGTTACCACAGCTATTCTTAAAATATACATTCCTACTTCTGGAGTCAAAGAGAAAGAAATTGAAAAATTTTACCAAATCTTCCAGTCCAAAATTAACCAATGATGCAATTAAGATATATTTATAATTGGTGACTAAATTACAAAAGTTGAAAACAGTAAGGAAGGTTTGATACAGAAGAGGAAGATCCTCAACCAGGTGGATTGACATGGTTAGCTCTAATGTGTCAGGAAGTGTGAGGATGGGAAAAGTTCAGGTCTGTTGTTCGTAGGGTGGCTATGAGTCATAGTCAACTCAATAACACGTAACAAAAACAATATACACTTAGTACTGGACAACCCCCCCCAACAAGAACAATAACACAGATTAAGTGTGCATGTGCACAGATTGGAAAATATGTTAAATGGCCTCAAACACCTGCGCACGCGCGCGCGCGCGCGCACACACAGCCCAGTAGAATACAGAAATCATTGAAAATTAGTACTTCTAGCACATACAAAAAAAAAACTTTTGCTAAAAGTAAAGCAAGATGGAGACAGGATGCATCCATGGTATACTCCTTTTCTGATTTTAAACCATGTTGTGTTTCCTTGCTCTGTTCTGACAAATGCCTCCTGGTCCAAGTATAGTTTTCATATGAGAACAATCAGGTATTTTTGCATTCCCCTTCTCCTCAATGTCAACCATGATTTGTGTGATCTACACAGTTAAATGTCTCTGCATGATCAATGAAACTCACATAGACATTTCTCTAGTATTCTTTTCTTTCAGACAAGATTTTTCTGAAATTGGCTATGAAGTTGCTCTAGTGCTATGGCCTCTTCTTCACATAGGTTGCACTTCTGGTAGTTATCTGTTGATGATCTGTTCCAGTAGGGTTTTTTTGTTGTTGTTGTTGTTTTTCATAATCTTCAGAAAGATTTTACTTGTGTGTGATATTACTTATTTTTTACACTCTGTTGGGTCACCTTTTTTTGGAATGGGAATATAAATATGGATCTCTTCCAGTCAGTTGCCCAGGTGGTTGTCCTCCAGATTTCTTGGCAGACCTTGGTGAACAAATTGAGGGCATCTATTCATTGAAATATACTAATTGGTAGCCAGCCAATCAATTTCTGGAGTCTTGTTTTTGCCAATTCCTTCACAACAACCTGAACTTCCTCCTTAATCACCGTTGTCTCTAGATCATACGTTGTTTCATGAAATTATTATGTGTCGGCCAGTTCTTTCTGGGATAGTGACTCTGTGTCATCCTTAAAACTTATTTTTTTAAATTTAATTTTATTATTTTTTTTTGTGTGTAGACCACCAAATCAGATCTGATTGGTACAGGTGGATTTGAACTGCTCACTTCTGGAAAACCTATTTTAATGCTTGAGGATCATTCAGTATTCTGCTCATTGCATCGTAGAATATTGTCACTCAAAGGTATGTGTCCCGAACTAATCATTTAAGGGGCTCGATTTTATGAGGAGGAATGAGAAATCAGGATTGGAGGAAAGCTTATCAACAACCTCCTTTATGCAGATAAAATAGCCCTGCTTCCTGAAACTGAGGAAGAGGAGGACCTGAAGCATTCACTACAGAAAACCAAGGACTGTGGAATAAAATATTAATTTCAACACTTAAATAAAAATAAATTCTCACCACTGGGCCAATTGGCAACACCATGATAGACGAAGAAGAAATTGAGATTGTTAACAATTTCAGCTTACCCAGTTCCACAATCAACACTCTTGACACCGGGAGTCAGGGACTCAGAAAATGAATTGTGCTAAAGAGCAACAGACTAAGGCATGCTTGACCCAGGCCATAGTCTTTGCAATTACCTGCTACACATCAGAGATCTAGACAATGAATAAGGATGGCAGAAGAACACTTGATGCCTTCAGTTGTGATGCTAGAAAAGAATATTGAACATAACATGGACTGCCAAAAAAGGCAAACAGGTCTGTCTCAGACAGAGTGAAACCAGGTTGCTCCTTGGAGGCAAAGATTTTTGAAGTTCCATCTCACATACCATACTGCCAGGAAAGACCAATCCTTAGAGAAGGACCTCATGCCCTGAAGGGTGAAGGGTGGAGGAACAGTAAAATAGACGACGACTCAGGAAAAGATGAATTGACATAGTAACTTGGATACTGTCAGAAACAGTAAGATTGGTTCAAGACAGAGCAGGGTTCAGAGCTAGTGTGCATAAATTTCATAAGGCATGGTGATGAGTCAGTCAACTGGAAGGCACATAACAATAACAACAATGTAAAATGTTTCAGGAAGAAGTCTTTGTTGTTATGTGCTGTTGAGTTGACTCTGACTCATAGAGATACTATCCACAATAGCTCTAATCCTGCTCTATCCTGAGCCATGGACAGAAGCTTTCGGAAATTCAAACTTGATTCCGAAGAGCATGAGAAACCCAAGCCCATCTTCGCTGAAAATAGAAAAACAGAAAAATATTTCCCTGTGTTTTATTGATTATATAAATGGATTCAATTGTATAGATGATAATAAAATACAAAAGACATTGGAAAAATTGGAGTTATAGAATATGTACATGTGAAGATGGTAATAGATTATGAATGACATTTGAAGGGAATTACAGAATTTCTAAATGTGCTCAAAAGGAACTTTTCCATAAATCAAGAGTTTTTTTAATACATCCAGATCATGCCAATAAAATATGAATACTACATGGTTTAAGGTCAAGACAATATGCGTGAGGAATGTAACATCTCACCATATTTATTCAATCTGTGTGTTGAGCAAATAACCCAAGATTGGATAATATTAAGAAGAAAAGGACAATAAGATTATTGAAAGACTAAGCACCAAGTTACCATGATTTGGACTCTGTGAGTTGTCAAAGGTTTCATCATGCTTAAATTGACAATCAGCACCCTTGGTACCAGCAGTCAGGAAATCAGAAGTATTTCACTGAGACATACTGCAGTCGGGGGGGGGGGCTTTTCAAATTTTCTAGGAGCAATGATGTCAGTTTGAGGATTAAGGCACATCTGATTCAATCCATAACTTTCCAGTCACTTGCTATGTTAAAATTGATGCCTTAGAGCTGTGATGTTGGAGAAAAGAACTGAACATTCATTTCATGGACTGAAAAAAAAAGAGTGAACAAATATAAATATGTCTTAGAAATGGTGCTGCCAAGAGTACTCTTTTGATGCAAAGATTTTGAGGCTTCACCTTAAATACTTCAACTTGGTGGCTAGGAGAGACTATTCCTTGGGAAACGACAACATGCTTTGGAAAGTGAAGGTTCGGCAGAATAAAGGAAGACCCTTAATCAGGTGAATTGACACAGTGACTACATCAACGGGCTCTAGTGTGTTAGAAAGGGTGAGGGTGGCACAAGATAGGACAGCTTTCAGAACTGTTGTTCATAGGATAACTATGGGTTGTATTCGACTTGATGACACCTCTCAACAACAAGCAAAACCATTAAATGCTATAACAGTGATTTCAGTAGATGTTGTAAAGATGGTAGAGAACTGGATACAGCTGAAATCTGTGTGCAGAGTCAGTATGAGTTTGAATTAATTCACCGTCATTTAACAACAGCATGCAGATGATGCTATCCCATCTCCTGGAAAAAAAAAAACAAAAAAACAACAACAACAACAAACCTTAACCTACTTGAAGGACTTGTTGTTGTTGTTGTTATGTGCCGTCGAGTCACCTGCGACTCATAGCAACCCTATGTACAACAGCCCTAAACTCCGCTCTGTCCTGTGCCAATCA
Organism: Elephantulus edwardii; assembly: GCF_000299155.1. Classification (NCBI taxonomy): domain Eukaryota; kingdom Metazoa; phylum Chordata; class Mammalia; order Macroscelidea; family Macroscelididae; genus Elephantulus; species Elephantulus edwardii. The sequence goes on from NW_006399857.1 coordinate 2,950,653, forward strand.
CACTGTCTCTGACACTCTCATACCAATTATCCCTGTCACTGAATCAATCCACCTCATAGAGGGCCTTCCTCTCCTGCGCAGTCCCTCCACCCTCCCAAGCATGATGTCCCTCTCTAAGGACCAGTCTCTCCTCACAACATGTCCAAAGTAAGTTAGACGGAGCCTCAGAATCCTTGCCACCTGGTTTAACCCTCTCCAGGACAAATCTGTTTGTTTTCCTAGCAGTCCATGGTATTCTCAATACTCCAGCACCACAGCTCAAAGGCATCAATTCTCCTTCTATCCTCCTTGGTCATTGTCCAACTCTCTGATGCATAACAGGTGATTACGAAGACCATGGCCTGTATCAGATGCACCTTAGTCTCCAGAAAGACACCATTGCTCTTCAGCACTTTGGAGAGGTCCCTAACAGCATACTTTCCCATGGCAATGCGCCTTTTAATTTCCTGGATGCTGGTGCCAAGACCGTTGACTATGGAGCCAAGCAAACTAAAGCTATGAACAATCTCAATCTCTTCACCATCCATCCTGATGCTGCCAATTGGTCCAGTGGTGAGAATCTTTGTCTTCTTGACATTGAGCCTCAATCCATATTGTAGGCTGCAGTCCTTGGCACTCTGCAGCAGGCGCTTCAGGTCCTCTTCAGTTTCAGGAAGGACTTACTTGATTAAAATTCAAGACTATAACCTTCAGTATAATTATACCTCAATATATAGAATACAAAATTCTTAACATCATTATAAACAAAATTTGAGATCATTAAGGATTTCCCTTTACTTGAATCTGCGATAACGACCAAGGAAACAGAAATTTTGAAAAATCAAATAATATAACACAACAAATCTGTTGAAAATGATCTTGTGAAAGGGTTAAAAAGCAAATGTTATTTTGGTTCTAAAAGTGTACTTGAATCAGACCATAATGGTTTGTCTCCTGAGCATGATGGAGAATAAATAGAGAAACTTGAAAGATAATTATTGGTTTTATATTTGTCACCATTCCAAAGATACTTGACCCAACAGAGTGTGGAAATTATTGAACACTATCATCATTGATATCACATGCAAGCAAGATTCTGCTGAAGATTATCCAAAAGTGACTGGAATAGTACATCAATAGAGAACTGCCAGAAGTCCGGGCTGGGTTTAGAAGGGGTTATGGTACTAGGGATATTGTAGCTAATGTTAGATGGATCTTGGCTGAAAGCAGGGAGTACCAGAGGAGTGTCTACCTGCATTTCATTGATTATGCAAAGGCTTTTGACTGTGTGGATCACAACAAACTGTGGCTGACTCTGAGAATAATGGGAATCCCCGCATACTTGATAGTGCTAATGTGAAACCTATACTTGAACCAGAAAGCAGTCGTCAGAACAGAGCCAGGAAACACTGCATGGTTCAAAATTGGGAAGGTTGTACGCAAGGGATGTGTCCTATCTCCATACATTTTCAACCTGTATGCAGAACAGATTATCCAGGAGCCTGGACTGTGTAAGGAAAAGTGTTGCATCAGGATTGGTGGAAGATTCAACAACCTGTGTTATGCAGATGATACAACTATGCTTGCTGAAACTGAGGAGGACCTGACGCGCTTTCTCCTGAAGGTCAAGGACTGCAGCCTTCAATACATATTGAGTTTTAATATCAAGAAGACAAAGATTCTTATCACTGGGCCAATTGGCAGCATCAGTATGGATGGTGAAAAGATTGAGATTGTTTGGCTTTGGTTTACTTGACTCCACTGTCAATACTCTTGACACCAGCAGACAGGAAATTAAAAGACGTATTGCCATGGGAAAGTCTGCTGTTAGGGACCTCTCCCAAGTACTAAAGAGCAGTAGTGTCACTCTGGAGACTAAGGTGCACCTGGTACAGACCATGGTCTTTGCAATCACTTCCTACGCATCAGAGAGATGGACAATGGCTAGGGAGGATAGAAGGAGAATTGATGCTGTTGAGCTATGATGCTGGAAAGAGAATTAAATATACCATGGACTGCTAAGAAAATGAACAGATTAATACTGGAGAGGGTTAAACCAGGCTGCTTTTGAATTCTGAAGCTTCGTCTAACGTACTTTTGGCATGTTGCAAAGAAGGACCAGTCCCTGGAGTGGGATGTCATGCTTGGGAGGGTGGAGGGAACAGTGCAGGAGAGGAAGACCCTCTATGAGATGGATTGATTTAGTGACTGAGGTAATATGGGTGGGTGTGTCAGACACAATAAGATTGGAACACAATAGAGCATGGCCTAGAGCTGTTGTACATAGAGTTGCAAGTGACTTGATGGCACATCACAACAACAACAAATACTAAACATGTCCTGTGTTTTTTTTCTCTTTATGTTAGATGAATTTAAATGTGTTCACAAAATTAAAGAAACATTTAAAAACATTTTTCTGAAATTCAATATTTCGCTACAGAAGCATACAGGAAGTAGTTGTTAAAAATGCTTTTTACTTATTTTTTTAGAAAACGTACTACACTATGGTTCTGGTAGCCTAGTGGTAAGAAACTGCATTGCAATTTCAGAGGCACACAATTGTAATATACCAGCTGCTGCACAGGGAAGCATGGACAATCTTCTCAAGCATAGTTAACTGTCTATGAAAACCTGCTGGAGGTTCAACTAGGAGGCAGTTCTGACTTGGTGCCACACAATACACACAGACACACACATACACACACACACATACACACACTCTCTCTGACACAACAGTAAGAAATTTTGCTGTACACTCAAAGGCTCCTGTTTTGCATCTACCAGATGCTTTGCAGTAGGAAGATGGGCAATCTCATTTTGTGTGATTATCTATCTCTGAAAACCTGCTGGAGGGTCAGCTATTAATCAGTTCAAACTCAACAATACATAACACCATCAATACCACTATGACTAAGTGGGAAAGAATTTTAGTTTTCCTCTAAAGAATATCCTTTGAATGCTTCCTATGACCACCAGAAAATTCAAGGTCGGTTTTCTTCAGATGAACTTTTGAATTCTTTAATATTTGAATTCTTTGTAGCTGACGAAAACATCAAATTACACATTTCTTTATTCCTTTTGTCATGCCCATTGCCAGTATTTCATTTGCTTGACCTTTGGTGCTTATATTAGTTGACTGAATAGTCTTCTCTGCCGATAATCCAGAAATGATGACAAGTAACAGGGAGCTCTGGGCTTAGTGCTAAGGATTTGCACTGCCAACCCATAGGCTTATGGTTTGAATTCATAGGCGCTCCATGGAAAAAAGAGGAGCAATTTTCTTGCATGGTTAACTGCCTCTGAAACACAGCTGGAGGGTTACCTACCAGTTGGTTTGAATAGTACATCATGACAAATAACAAATTTTATTACAAATATTAAAGATCAAGCATTGCAAAAATTTCACTCAAGTACTTGAGAAATTATACATATTACAAGGTTGATGTTTTGAGAAATCTTTAGTTTAAATTCATCTTCCAGGACAGCAGTAATGATGCAGAGTACTTTGGTAAAATATGTTACTGGGAAAATTACTCTATGGAAATATATGCAATTTTTTATTGGTTAGGTCAAAATATTTCAAGATTGGATTCATGTTCCAAAGAAAAGTGAATGTTTGTGTGTGGTGCTATTATCTGATAGATCAAATTATTGTCTGAATTTATGTGTGCTTGGAAAGGGTAAAACAGGATCTTAATTACAACGTACCAATGGTACTTCTCTTTGCTAAGGAGTGCTCACACCAAGTTATATCCTGCTGTTTGTAGCATGATGATATGGGGCTACCCATTGTTAGTGGCACTGAAGTCCTTAAATGCATCTAGTCTGCCAACATCAAAGCTGTGGTTAACGGTTAAACTCTGTTGGCCTAGATACCAGAACCATGATAATTAGAAAGAAATCGCTTTAGTTAATTGATAGAGGAATCTAGCATTTACAGAACAAGGAAACATTGCATGGTTTAACATCGGTAAGTGTGTGTCCTTTTTCTGTAACCATTCAATTGGTTTCTTGCTGTTGTTGAGTGCTGTTGAGTTGAGCATGAATCACAGCAACCCTATGAACAAAAGGCCTGAAGCTTTTATAGAACTACTGTCATTTATCAAAGTTCACAGAGTTTCCAGAGGCATGTTGGGTAGGAAGTAGATGTCACTATGCTGAGCAAATATTTCACGAAGCTGAATTCTATGAAGAGGAGATTGGCATCAGTATTGGAGGAAAATTCATCAACAACTTGTGTTGTGCTCATGACACAACTTTGCTTGCTAAAAGTGAGGAGGATATAATATGTTTGCTGCAGAAGATCAAGGATTACAGCCTTTGGTCTTGATTAGATCTCAACTTAAGGAAGACTAAAAGATTCTCATAACAGGCCCAACAGTCAACATTATGATCAATGAAGAAAATATTAAATCTGTCACTGATTTCATTTTGTTTGGATCAACAATCAACACTCTTTGTACCAGCAGGCAGTAAATCAGGAGGTGTACTGGGCAAGTCAGCTGTAAAGGACTTCTCCAAAATACTGAAGAGCAATGATGGCAATTTGAAAATTAAGGAGCAGATGATTATGCCAAGGTTTTCTCAATCATCTTCTATGCATCAGAAATTTAAACAATGAATAAGGATGACAGAAGAAGAATCGATGCTTTTAAGTTGTGGTGCTAAAGAATAGTACTGAGTATCTCCTATGGATTGCCAAAAAAGCATACGGACATGTACTGGAAAGTGTATAGCCAGAGTGTGTTCCTTGGAGGGAAGGATGATGAAGCTGCTTCTTTCATACTTTGGACATGTAGCTATGTGAGGCTATTCCTCAGAAGGTAAAATTATGCTTGAAAAGATAGAGGGTCAGCAAAGGAAATGAATACCCCTAGTGAGATAGATTGACACTGTGACTTCATTTACAGGCTGTGGTGTTTCAGAGCTGAGGAGGATGGCACAGCATAGGGAAGTGTTCAGGCTGCTTGTTCACAGGGTCATTCTCGACAACACCTAACAACAACAAGAACTGGCATTAAAGAAAGAAACAAGAAAATCTCTACAATTAATTGCTGTGATTGTTATGTACCTTCAAGTTGAGTACAACTCATTGAAACCATACAAACAACAGATTGTAACCTAGTTAGAAAAAAAAAACTAATAAAAGGGATACCTACTTTTATAAATTAAAAGAAAACCCATGCCTTCTCTATATAGTCAAAATTACTCATATAGGAAAATGATAAGCATGTATAGGTTGCAGACACTAGTTTTTGCTATTGTTAGGTGCTGTCGGGTATAGTATGATTAATGTTGTTGTTATTAGGTGTCATTGAGATGGATACAACTCGTGGCAACCCTATGAACAAAAGATCTGAACCTAGTCCTGTCCTGCACCATCCTCACACTTCCTGACACACAAGAGCCCATTGCAGCAGTCACCATGTCAACTCACCTGGTTGAGGGTCTTCCTCTCCTTCAGCTACACTCCACCCTTCCCAACATCATGTCACTTTCCAAGGAAGAGCACCTCCTAGCAGTATATCCAAAGTATGTGAGGTAAAGCCTCATCATTCTTGCCTCCAAAAAAGCTGTCTCTGACTGTACCCTCTCCAAGACATATCTCTTTTTTTTTGTTTTCTTGGCCATTCATGGGATGTTCAACACCCTTCTCCAACACCACAGCTCAAAGGCATAAATTATTTTTCTGTCATCCTTATTCATTGACCAGGTCTTGGATGCATACCTAGTGATCTGCTGTCAGAGACTTCTCCAAAGTACTGAAGAGCAACGATGTCTTTCTGGAGACTAAGGTGTGCCTGATACAGGCCATGATCTTTGCGGTCACTTGCTGTGCATCCGAGAGCTGGATAATAACTAGGAATGATAGAAGGAGAATTGATGCCTTTGAGCTGTAGTGTTGGAGAAGAGGGTTAAACCAGGCTTCTCATTGGTGGCAAGGATTCTGAAGCTTCATCTCACATACTATGGACATGTTGCAAGGAGGGACCAGTCCTTGGAGAGGGATGTCACGCTTGGGAGGGTGGAGGGCGACAGTGCAAGAGAGGAAGACGCTTGATGAGATGGATTGATTCAGTAACTGGGGTAATGGGAGTACGTGTGTCAGAGACAGTAAGATTGGCACAAAGTAAAGCAGGGTTTAGGGCTGTTATACGTAGGGTCGTTATGAGTCTCAAGTGACTCAATGTCACATAACAACAACAGCAATACAATATATATATATATATATACACACACACACACACACACACAACGGCAACATATATGTTGAACAGAAATGTAAAAACCCTGATGCACTCCCTTCCCATTTCCAAACCACACAGTGCATTCCTGCCCAACAGTGTTCTAATCCAAATATAGGTTCTGCATGAACACAATCAAATGCTCCGGGATTCCCATTCTTCTCAATGTCAGTCACAATTTGTCATGATCCATCGAAACACCTTCACATAGTCAATAAATTACAAATAGACATTATGCTGGTATTCCTAACTTTCAGCCAGGATCCATCTAACATCAGCAATGATATCCCTGGTGCTACAGCCTCTTCTAAATCCTGCTTGAACTCTAGGAAGTGATCCAGCTGTTTTTGAATGATCTTCAACATTATTTTTCTTGCTTGTGATATCAACGATATAGCTTGATAATTTCCACATTCAGTAGTATCACCTTTTTGGGGGGAATGGAAAGAAATGTAGACCACTTCCAATCTGTTGACCAGACAGCTGACGTCCTCCAAATTTTCTAACATAGACTGGTGAGTGCATCCAAGGCTTCTTCTATTAATTGAAACAAGTTAATTGGTATCCCATCAATTCCTGGGGCCTTATTTTTTTCCAATTCCTTCAATGCAGCTTCCACTTCATCTTTCATTACAATTGGCTCCTGTTATTATGGGACTTCCTGAAATTGTTCTGGTACAGTGACTCTGTGTATTCTCTATAAACAATGGATCAAAACCCTTCTTATTCTGCTCCATCTTCACACTTCCTCTCATACTAGCTCCCATTGCAGGAGTCACCGTCTCTTCTCAATCCACCTGGTCAAAGGTCTTCCTCTCCTTTGCCGACTCTCCACATTTTCCAAGCATTATGTCACTCTCCAAGGCAAATTTCCTCCTAGTAATATGTCTTAAGTATGTGATACAAAGCCTCCCCATCCTTGTCCCCAAAGATTACTCTTGCTATACACTTTCCAAGACATATTTACTTGTTCTTCTGGCTGTCTTGGAGTGTTCAGTGCTCTCCCCAACACAACAACTCGAAGGCATCAATTCTTCTGTCATCCTTCTTCATTGTCTAGTTCTCAGATGCAAAACCAGTGATGGAAAGACTATGCCCTGTATAAGACACACCTTAGTCCTCAAATTGACATCATTACTCCTCAATAATTTGGAGAGGTCCCTAACTACAGATTTTCCTAATGCAATATGCCTCCTGATATCATAAGTGGCAGTATAATTGTGGATCCAAATAAAACGACATTGTTGACAATTTCAATGTAGAGAAACACAGATAGTTATAGTAATACGGTGGTTGAAAACCCTATGAACAGCAAAGGAACAGACTGTTATAGATGCTAAACTAATAACACATTTATTAAACAGGTTGTAAAACAGAAGCTAAGTTGCAAAATAATACTGAAGATAAAATATTTCTTTGTGACCTCTATGTACAGCTTTATCCAGTTTGTCTCTGACACACCACCCCCCATTGCCCTAGTTATTGTATCGCATGATGTCGTACAGGGACTGGTTTCTCCTGGCCACATGCTCAAATTATGTGAGATGGAGCTTCAAAGTTCTTGCTTCCAAGGAATAGCCCTATTGCACCCTCTTCAGGGTAAACCTGTTTGTTCTCTTGGCCATACATGGTATATTCAATACTCTTCTCCAGCACCACAACTCAAATGCATCGATTTTTCTTAGGTCATCTTTGTTCACTGTCCAGCTTCCTGATTCATTCCAAGTAATTGTCAAGACTATGGCCTGAACCATGTTTAGCCGAGTCTCCAGACTAAGTGTTCAACATTGCTGCTCCTCAGCACTTCTGAGAGGTCCCTGATAGCAGCTTTCCAAAGAGCAATTTGATTTTCTATTTCTTGACTGCTAGTGCCAAGAGTGTTGATTGGGGAGCCAGCAAGCTGAACTTGTTAACAACCGCAATCCCTTTTCTATCTCTCATGATACAGTCAATTGGCTCAGTGGTGACAATCTTTGTCTTTTTGATACTGTGACAGTAGTTTGTGAAAGAGCAGAGACCAAAGTCACAAGAAGACAGTGCTGGAACAGATGCTCTGAAACAAAGGCCTTTTCCAGAACTGGCTCAGAGAGAAATCTTTCCCTAAAACAGGTCCCTGGAATCCAGACTTAGAGCCCTCCAAACTCAGGAGAGACTGGGAGTAACATTGTAGACCAGCAGAAGTGAGAGGCATAACGCATCCCAGAATTGACTCAAGGCCTGGGCCATCATATCAAGAGCTGACATGGGTGAGGAAGGTGTTTGTCCAGCTAAGAAGAGTGGGAGGTGAAGAGGATGCTGTTGGAGCTGGGAAGGGACACGACCTAGATATACTCCCCCAAGACAATTAATCTATTATTTCTGTAATAAGAAAGTGTCCTTCATCTGCTCCTTTTCATAAATTACTTATCTGTCAGAAAAATACTTTGGGTAATATTAACTGCTTAAAACAATTTAGAATATGTTGTCATTTATAAGGTACTGCTTTAGAATGTCATTGTTCATGCCAAGGAAAATTTGACTCACTGAGTTTGCTTGATCCCTGGATTGTCTTGTTTTGAGGAGATGAGCCTTGATCATTTGACTGGTATGTAGCCTGCTGGTCTCTGAAGACAAACTCTAATTCTGGTCAGTTCTGTTGGCCTTGTGACACTCCATTGGCATTCCTTGGCTCACCAGGTTTCATTTTTCTCCAGCTGGTACTAGAGGCTCCTTGAATATGTCTGGCAGAGAATTGCATTTAGCCCTGATGTGAGTGATATACTCTGAAGCTCTCAGTGCACCACCATCTGCTCCTCTGGTAAATCCTCCATCTGGACTCTCCATTATTTCTGAGACCAAAGGGTTACTCAGGAAGGTAGGACTGCAGAGTACCACCCTGGACACGATAAACAGATGGCTTTAGTGAAACCCATGGCTCTGTGCCGCCCATTTGAATGAAGTGACTGTCAGAAATAGAATCTTTTTTGAGGCTAGTCTAAAGATGACAGAGATGAAGTGAAGATTAAAAAGTACTCTGTTTTTCTTTTAAAAATCCCTTTACTTATTCGAGACAATATATTATTATTTAGCCAAAACCCTGATATGAGAAATTGGGATAAATATGAGTAATCCTTTAACTCCCCTCTCTTCTTCCATTATCTCATTCTGAGACACAAAAGCCTTAGTGGAAAGGACAAAGAAATACCTTTGCTTGAAAATGATATCTTCAGAAAGAACTCCAGGAACATAATCTTTCAGTCTTGATTGTTTAAATGCTAATGAGGAAATAAAGGGACTTAGAAGATTTTCTTTTAAGACATTAACCTACCATGCATAGTACTGTAGTAAATTCGGGTGAAATAATACTGTTAGTGTATCCCCTTACTCTGGCCCTTGCAATACAGATTCATTTATTAAGGGTCGTTGAAAGAATCTAGTAAGCACCTGGACTTTGATTTCTCACATTAGATTCTGCATTACCAGGATTATCATCAATTGAATGGGAAGATTCATTCATAAAAGGAGACTGGTTTCTTCTTCTTAAACTTGAAAATGATAATGGAGATTAACAGTAACATGTGTAACATCTTTGCCTCATTATAAACCATAATGAAAAAAATACTGCAGTGTTATTTCTCAAACATTCAAAGACTTACACCCTTTCCAACACTTAAACACATCCTTGTGCTTGTTTACAGTTATACACTTGGTTACATCCCTGCACTTGAGCATACAGTTAGGCTTGTACACAGCACTGCATCGGACACAGATCTGACACTTACATATACACATCTCTATGTGTCTACATGCGCTCACTTGTATAAAATCCTGGATTAGTGCATTGTGTTGACATGCTTCATTTGTCTGCAGACGTCTCAAGCTTCTGATTAAACTTTAACAGCTTTTGATTTTCTTTTGCTTCATTGTGAATAGTACGTATTCACACTGTTTGTATTTCACCACAACTCAATTTAGCAATCTTACAATAGTTTTTAAACTACTTTTCAACTTACATTTGCCTACGTAACCGCACAGATCCTTCTAGAGTAATTAAGTTTAAGCATATCTTATACGTATCTACCGACCCTTTGATATGAAGGCTTAGGAACTAGTGGTTGGGGACAGAGAGGTGCTGGACATGGTAGGCAGGAGTGAAAGGAATGCTGATGTAGCAGAGAAAAGGACACCTGTGTGGAGGGGTAGGGCACTGATTGCATTAGCTGTGTCTGTAAGGGGAAGTGCCTTTCATCTGCTCCTTTGGCTAAAATGCTTGTCTATCAGATATTATTCAAAAGCTAAGCATCCGAATGAAGACAGACTACGAAGTATTGGCCATCTACTTCCAAAATATAACACACCTTTGAAGATATATGTACATTAGAATTCACTTAGAGTAGAATAAAGGACATGGCAACTGAGGCTGAGACTTTAAATTTGGAAACACAAATGAGGAGAAACAGTTGTAGACAGAAACTAATGATTGAAATGTGAAAACTAGACATCTTTAAGAAAGAAATGGAACACATAAATATTAATGTATTAAGTATTGACAAAATGAGATGGACTGGTATGGGACATTTTTAGTCAGACTACCAGTATCTACAGATCTACTATGCCAGAGATGAAAGGTGATAATAAAAATGGGGTTACTTTCATAGTTAAACAAGCCATATCTAGATCCTTCATGAAATACAGTGTTGTGAGTGGCAGGATACTATCCAATCACATACAAGGAAGGCGTGTTAAAACCATTATTATTCAAATTTATGCACCAACAACCAGAGCCAAAGAGAAGGAAATAGATGATTTCTACCAAATTTTGCAGTCAGAAAGTGATCTAACATGCAAACCAGATGCATTAGTAATAGTGAGTGACTGGAATGCAAAGGTTGAGAACCAGGAAGGATTAGTAGTTGGAAATTATGGACTTGGTAACAGAAATGAGGCTGGGGATAGAGTGATAGAATTCTCCACAATCAATGATTCATTCATTGCAAATACCTAAACTGAAAAACACAAATGCAGGCTATACATATAGATTTCACTTAATGATATGCACAGGAATCAGGTCAATTGCATCTGTGGGAGGAATCACTTTAGAAGTTCAATATAAGCAATGACAACTAGTCCTGGTGCTGATTGCAGAACAGACCACTAACTACGCATATCCAAGTTCAAATTAAAGCTAAAGAAGGTCAAATCAAATCCACAGGAACAAAAATTTGATCTGGAGTCTATCACATCTGAATTTAAAAACCATCTCAGAAGTAAGTTGGAGGCTCTGAATATTAACGAATGAAAACCAGATGAGCTGTGGAAGGATATCAAGAATATCATCCACGAAGAATGCATAAGGTCATTATAAAGACAGAGGAAGAAGAAAAGATCAAAATGGATATCAGAAGAGACTGAATATTGCAATAGAGCACTGAGAATCCAAAGCAAAGGCAAGGAATCAAGAAGTTAAGAAGCTGAACACAAGATTTTAAAGGGAAGCAAAGTATCATAATGAAATGTACAAGGAGCTGGAGTCATAAAATCAAAAAGGCCTAATGTGTTTGGCATTTCTTAAGCTGATGAAACTAAAGAACAAATTCAAGCCACAAGTTGTAATACTTACGAATGCTATAGGCAGAATATTGAATGATCCAGGAAGCATTCAAAGAAGATGGAAGGAGTATACAAAGTCACTACATCAAAAATAATTGGCCAACACAAAAGAATTTTGAGAAACAAGATATAATCAAGAGGCAATGGTGCTGAAGGAGGAAATGCAGGCTACTCCGAAGGACTTGGGGGGGGGGGAAAGGCTTCAGGAATTTATGGAATACCAATTGATGTATTTCAAGATACAGATACTGCCCTGGATATGCTCACAGGTAGTGTCAAGAAATCTAGAGGACAATTACCCCACCAACTGACTGGAAGAAATCCACATTTATTCCCATTACAAAAAAAGGTGACCCAACAGAGTGTGGAAATTATCAAACAATATCACTAATATCACTTGCAAGCAAAATGCTGCTGAAGATCATGTAAAACCAACCAGAATGGCACATCAACAGATAACTACCAGAAATAAAACCTTGGTTTAGAAGACGTTGTGGAACTAGAGACATTATTTCCAATGTCAGCTGGATCTGAGAAGAAAGCAGATAGTACCAAACGAATGTCTTGTCTATATGTGTTTCATTTACTATGCAAAGGTATTTGACTGCGTGGATTACAACAAATTGTGCCTAACCTCTAGCAGAATGGGAATCACAGAGCATTTGATTGCGATCATGTGAAACCTATACTCAAACCAACAAGTTCTCAGAACAGAGCAAGGAAGCACTCACTGCATGGTTCAAAATCAGGAAAGGATTGCATCAGGGATGTGTCCTATCTCCAAATCTTTTCAATATATATATGCAGAACAGATAATTCTGGTGGCTGGGTCTTATGATTTAGAATGTGGTATCAGGATTGGAGGAAGACTCATCAGAAACCTATATTATGAGGATGACAAAACCTTGCTTACTGAAACTGAGAAAGACTTGAAGTACTTGCTGCCTAAGGTCAAACACTATAGTCTTCAATGTGTATTGAAGTTCAACATCAAGATTTTCACCACTAGGCCAATTGGCAGTACTATGGGAGATTGAGGTTCTCAACAACTAGAGTTTGCTTGGCTCCACAAGTACTCTTATCAACAGTAGTCAGGAAATCAATAAAAAGATGAATTGTACTGGGGAAATCTACTGTCAGGGACCGCTACAGAGTACTGAGAAGCAGTCACATCAGCCTAAAGACTAAGGTGCACCTGATCCAGGCCATGTTCTTCTCAATTACTTGCTATGGATCAGAGAGTTGGACAATGACTAAGAATGGTAAAAGAAGAATCAATGCTTTTGGGTTGAGGTGCTGGAGAAAAGTATTGAACATACCATGAACCGCCAAGAAAGCAAGTAAGTCTGTCTTGGAGAGAGTGAAACTAAATTTCTCCTTTGAGCCTAAGATTTTGAAGCTCCACTTCTTAAACTTTGGTTAAATGGCCAGGAAGGACAGGTCCTTGGAGAAGGAAACCATGCTTGGAATGGTGGAGGCACAGCGCAGGAGAGGAAGGCCATGGATGAGATGGTTTGGTACAGTAACTGGGGTAGTGGGGGTAGGTGTGTCAGAGTCAGTGAGACTGACTCCGGACAGAGCAGGCTTCAGAACTGCAGTACATTGGGTTGTTGTGAATTACAGGTGACTCGATGGCACATATCAACAGCACCATATATACACCTATATATTTTTACAAACAATATACACTTGGTATAACAAAAGATTTAACATTTTAAAAAGTATTCAATGGCATGTGCAAAGAGCTATAATTGGAGAATGATGAGGGAAGAACTTGTTCAGCATTTCTCAAGCTGAAATAACTGAAAGATAAATTGAATATTTGAGTTCCAATACTGAGACGTGCTATGGTTCTAGGAAGGATTTTAAAAAAAAAGTGGAAGGAATACACTGAATCACTGACTATAAAGTATTGACAACTCTGTAATCTTTCAGTACAATCTGATCAAGAACCAATGGCAATTACAAATGAAATTTAATGTACAGTAAGGGCATTGGCAAAAAAAATAAGGCCTAGGAATTGATGGGCCTCTAATTGACATGTTTCAACTAACAGATACAGCTTTAGAGGAATGTGCATTAGTGTATGCCAAGAAATTTAGAGGACAGAATGGAAGGGATCCATATTTGTTCACATTTCCAAGAAAAAGGATAGAAAGTGTAAATTATTGAACAATATCATTAATGTTAAATGAAAGAAAAATATTGCTGTTGATAATAAAATATTATTTGAACAATGCTATGACTGAGGACACAACCCTGCTTGCTGAAACTGAGGAGGACCTCATGCACTTGCTCCAGAGGGTCAAGGACTGCAGCCTTCTGTACGGACTGAGGCTCAATGTCAAGAAGACAAAGATTCTCACCACTGGACCAATTGTTAGCATCACGATGGATGGCGAAGAGATTGAGATTGTTCAAAGCTTCAGTTTGCTTGGCTCCATGGTCAACATTCTTGGCACCAGAAGTCAGGAAATAAAAAATGTATTGCAATGGGAAAGTCTGCTGTTAGGGACTTCTCTAAAGTACTCAGGAGCAAAGGTGTCTCTCTGGAGACTAAGGTGCTCCTGATAGAGGCCATGGTCTTTGCAATCACTTGTTATGCATCAGAGAGTTGGACAATGACTAGGGAGGACAGAAGGAAAATTGATGCCTTTGAGCTGTAGTGCTGGAGAAGAGTATTGAACGTAACATGGACTGCCAGGAAAACAAACAGATTCACCCTGGAGAGGATTAAACCAAGCATCTCCTTGGAGGCAAGAATTCTGGGGCTTGGTCTGACATACTTTGGGCATGTTGCAAGGAGGGACGGGTCCTTAGAGAGGGACGTCATGCTTGGGAGGGTAGAGGGATGGCGCAAGAGGGGAAGACCCTCTATGAGATTCATTCGTTCTATGGATTGATTCAGTGACTGGGGTAATCAGGATGGGTGTGTTAGAGGCAGTGCGATTGGCACAGGATAGAGCAGGGTTTAGGGCTGTTGTACATAGGGTCGCTATGAGTTGCAAACGACTCGACAGCACATAACAACAACAATAACAACAACATGACTGAGGACTGTCAGAAGTTCAAGCTGGGTCTAGATAGGCTATTGTTTTTGTGGCGTACCATTGAGTCAGAACCAACCCATAGCTTACCCTCTGGTAGATTTTCAAAGGCAGTTAGTCACATGCAACGAAATTACCCGTCCTTCTCCTATGCATGCCTTTGAGATTGCAGAGCAGCTTCTTTTAGTAGGCCACTTGGAATTTCACTGTTGATGTCAGCTGGATTCTAGATGTAAATAGAGAATAACAGAAGAACTACTATGTATGCTTTATAGGCTAGTCAAAAAGTATTTGCCTGTGTGGAGCATAACAAATTATGGCTAACATTGAGAAGAATAGAAATCCCAGAACACTTAATTATGTTCATGAGAATCTTATACTTAAATCAAGAAAGAAGTTGTTGTCCAAATAAAACAAGGAAATACTGCATGGTATACTGGACCCTGTAAAAAAGAATGTAGCAACAGGGTGGGAGGAAGACTCATCAACAACCTGTGTTATACAGATGAGACAACCTTGCTTGCTGAAAGTTAGGAAGACTTGTACTTGCTGCAGAAGATCAAAGTCTAGAGCTGTCAATGCAGACTGCATCTCAATGCTAAGGATACAAAAATCTTCATCAGTGGGCTGTTAAACAACAGTTTATTATTATATATAGAGCAATGATTGAAATTGTCAATAATTTTGTCTTATTTGGATTTATGATAACCACTGGTGGTACCAAGAGTCAGGAGATCAAGAGACATATTACACTGGAAAAGTGTGCTGTCAAAGACCTCTCTAAATTACTGAGAATTTATGTCAGTACGAAGAATAAGATGCACCTGATTCAGGCCATGATGTTTTAAATTATTTGCTATGCATCCGAGAGCTGGACAATGAATAAGAATGATAGAAGAATTTATAGCGTTGAACTGCGATGTTCAAAGATAATAGTACTGAATATCTCACGTACTACCAAAAGAACAAAGAGATATGTCTTAGAGAAAGTGCAGCCAAAGTGCTCCTTGGAAGTAAGATGACACAGCTTTATCACACATACTTCAGGCATGTTACCAGGAAAAAAGGCTATTCCTGGACAGAAATGTCAGGCATAGAAAGGTCAAGGGTCAGCAAAAGAAAGGAGAACATTCAACAAGACAGAGTGTCTGTAGCAATAGGATCATGTGTGTCTGACATGATGAGAAAGCCATAGGAGAGGAGAGGATTCATATCTGTTGCAAAGTGTCACTGTGAATCATAATCACTCAAAGGCACCTACAAACAACATGAGACACCTAAAGTAGACATTTTTGCTTCATTATTCTATCATACCTAGAATAGTATATTTTGCATATAAAATGTCAATACTTACTGAAGTGTACTTTAATATGTACATGTAGAAGTAAGATCTATTAGAGTCTATACAATATTTTGGAATGTAATGACAATAAATTCAGTCACATGAAGGAAGTTTTTGGGGTCATGTTTGATGTGTGTTACTGCTCTTTCCCCCCAAGAACCAGTGTCCTTGAGTCTTTGGCCATGGATGGAGGTCTGCTCAAAGGCATGGCTTTAAAATTCCCTTAGTGTCTGAGGATGAATTGCAGGCACTGGTCTGGAGCTTCTACTCTAGAAGTTTGGCTGCTAACTAGCATCTTGATTGCAGTCGCATCAGTCATGTAAGGGAAATTTTGGGGATCGTGTTTAATGTGTGTTATTTTCCCCCCAAGAGCCAGTGTCCTTGAGCCTTTGGCCAAGGGTGGAGGTCTACTTGAAGGTGTGGCTTTAAATCTATTTAGTGTGTGAAGATGGGACTGCAGCAGTTTCAACTTCTATCACACACAAAAAAGGTATCATTGCCATTGTAAATATGGTAACATTTTGTGTTAAATAATGGTTTAACCTAACTGCTTTCAGTAAACTCAGGAAACACTCCTGGTGTGTTCTTTATCATTTCCCCCTTTCCAGTTTCTTTGTATAGCTAAAAGGTCTAGTTGTGTCCAGCACATTCAGGCATATTTGGATGTTGGGAGGAATTAAATTCACATAAGGGTATTCCAATTTTTTTAAAGACTTATTCATGGCCAGAGAAGGATCATTTGGGAGTGTGTTGGAGAATTTGGTCCCTCTACTTCAGTTCTGTGGAAAGAATTGCTGCAAGAAGCTGAAATATCTTTTCTCCACGGTATCTTAAGTTGCTTACGACAAAAGGAAACCTACAGTGGGTAATGATGTGTGAATCAAAGTGGGACAGAAATGGAGCTTTTTTTTTTTATTTTTTTTTATTTTTTTTTAGAAATGGAGCTTTTTTCACCTCACATGGACACAGCATGACATCTTTGCACTGGGAATGCAGACTACTCCAAGATATTGAGTGTCTGCTACAGCAGTAGCAGTAGGAACGTGAGAGTGTTGTATGCTCTAGAGAGAAACAGCAGAGTCAGTAAGAAGATGGCTTAAGGGTGGAAGCTCAAGAAAGCTACAAAGCACCTTGGCCCTACTTTAAAGACTGGAGGGCCATGGAGCAAGACAAAAGGTGGCATTTATATGATAGTGGGGAATTGTGATTAGTAACTCTGAGACAATGCTTAGGGTTTTCTGGAAATTGGTATTTATGCATTACTTTGGGAAAAATGTGAGAGGAAAATGAAATATCTTAGGGTTTTTTTTTCCTACATCAAATGCTTTGCTGTTGAATTCTGTGGAAATATAGGCTAATTTTTATTTAGCATGTTGTTGTTGTTGTTATGTGCCGTCAAGTCGTTTCTGACTCATAGCGACTCTATGCACAACAGCTCTAAACCCTGCTCTATCCTGCGCCAACCACAC
>NW_006399857.1:2969412-2970799 GCF_000299155.1 Elephantulus edwardii
CATCTAACATTAGCTACAATATCCCTAGTACCATGACCCCTTCTAAACCAGCCTGGACTTCTGGCAGTTCTCTGCTGATGTGCTGTTCCAGTCATTTTTCGATAATCTTCAGTAGAATCTTGCATGTGAAATCAATGTTATTGTTCTATAGTTAGATGAGTTAATTTATAGGTCCTCCATTCTATTCCATTGGTCTCTATTTGTGCCTGTCATTGTACCCGTATCATGCTGCTTTAGTTATTACTGCTGTGTAATAGGTTTGGAGATCAGGGAGTACCATGCTTTCTACTTCATTTTTGTTTTCCAGAAGTGTTTAATTTATTCGTGTCTCTTTCCTTTCCAAATGAACTTGCCTATTGTTCTATCTTTTAGAAAAATAAATTTTGTATCTGTATTTAGATTGCATTGAACAGTTAGACTGTTTTTGATAGGATCGTCATTTTCATTATATCAAGTCTTCCTATGCATGCACAAGGAACATTTTTCCATTTAGTTAGTTCTTATTGTTTCTCATAGTAGTGTTGATTTTTTGTTATTGTTTTATTTTGTTTTAATTTTTTTTGTGTATAAAGGTCTTTTGTATCTATAGTTAGATTTATTCCCAAGTATCTAACTTTATGGTTGGCTATTGTAAATAGTGTTGCATTCTCTGTTTCCTTCTATTGTGAATAATGTTGCTTTCTCTTTTTCCTTCTCTGAGTTTTGTTTATTACAGTAGAGAAATTACATTGATTTTTTTTAATATATATTGACCTTTTATCCTGCCATTTTAGTGTATCAGTTTACTAGGTCTAACAGGTTTTTTTGGTTGTTGTTGAATCCCTAGAGACTTTTGTGTGCCCTATCCTATTGCCTGCATGTAGTAAGAGTTTTACCACTTCTTTGCTGATCTTCATGTAACTTATTTCCTTCCACTAGACCAATTGGCAGCTTTAGGATGGATGGTGAAGAGATTGAGATTGTTCACAACTTTAGTTTGCTTGACTCCACAGTCAACACTCTTGGCACCAGTAGCCCGGAAATTAAAAGATGTATTGCATGGGAAAGTCTGCTATTAGGGACCTCTTCAAATTTCTGAAGAGCAATGGTGTCTCTCTGGAGACTGTGGTGCATCTGATAAAGGCCATGGTCTTTGCAATCACTTGTTATGCATCAGAGAGTTGGACAATGACTAGGGAGGATAGAAGGAGAATTGATGCTTTTGAGCTGTGGTACTGGAGAAGAGTATTGATGGTACCATGGACTGCTAGGAAAACAAACAGATTCATTCTGGAGAGGGTTAAACTGGGTGACTCCTTGGAGGCAAGGATTCTGAGGCTCCGTCTAACATACTTTGGACATGTTGTAAGGAGAGAGACATCATACTTGGGAGGGGAAGTCCCTCTAT
>NW_006399857.1:2971124-2975822 GCF_000299155.1 Elephantulus edwardii
TTCCATTGTCCAACCCATGATCTGACAGCTCGTATCTTAAGCTTTCTGCTTATAAAAATTTTTTTCTGTTATACCGAAAATGATACCAGGTTTATGACTTCTTTTATACCTAAACCTCTCAATATCTTTAAATTGCTACCACAAATAATTTGTACCTGTCTTGTTGTTCTTGTTGTTGTTGTTATTGCTGTTGTTGTTGCTGATAGTTGCTGTCAAGTTGAGTACAACTCATACTGATCCTACGAAAAATATATCTGAGCCCTGTTCTTTATTCTGACATTCTCATAATTTCTAATATACTTGAGCCCCTTTCAGCAGTCACTGTGTCAGTTCATCTGGTTAAAAGTCTACTCTCTCACCAACTTTCTATATTTCCAAGTATGATATTCCTTTCCAAGAAATAGCCTTTTCTAATAGTATACCTATCATAATAGATGGGGAAAAGTTTGAAACTGTCTATGCGTTCATCTTATTGGACCCAAAAGCAATACGCTTGATGCCAAAAGTTAGGAGATCAGGAGATGTATTGCACTGGGAAAGTATGCAGTCAGAGACATTTCCAAACTATTGAGGAGGAATGATGCTAATTTGAGGACTAAGGTATGCCTTAATCAAGTCAGGGCCTTTTCAATAACTTGTTATGCTACTGAGAGCTGGAAAGTGAAAAACTATGACAAAAGAAGAACTGATGCCTATGAACTATGATGTTGAAGAAGAGTACTGAATATCCCATGGAATGCCAAAAGAACAAATCACTCTGTCTTTGAGAAGGTATAGCTTGAGCACCTTGAGTGCAAAGATGATCAAGCGTTGCCTTACATACATTGGATATCTTGCTTAGGAGAGGCTGTTCCTTGGGGAAGGACATCATGCTTGAGAAGGTAGAGGGACTACAAAAAATAGGAAGACCAGGTGGATTGACACAATGACGGCAGTCATGGGCTTGAATGTATCAGAGATTCTGAGGATGACACAGGATAAGACAGGGTTCAGATCTGTTGTTCATTGTTGCTATAAGTTGTATTCAATGCTTCCTAACAACAACATGACAAAAGTATATAAGTTGAAGCTTTGTCATTTTTCCTCCAAGGAGTACTCTGACTATACTTTCTCTAAGACATATCTGACTTACAAGATCAAAATAAGAATTTGGAGATAATCAGATTATTCTGTATTATCCTCATGTGCAATATGTAATAAAAATGTCCTAAAAAATAAAATCACAACAAACTGTGGCTGACTCTGAGAAGAGGAATCTGAGAACACTTGCTTGTGCTTATGCAAAACCTATACTTGGATCAAGAGGCAGTCATCAGAACAGAGTAAGGAAACACTGCATGGTTCAAAATTGGGAAGGGTGTACGCCAGGGGTGTGTCCTGTCTCCATATCTTTTCCATATCTACGCAGAACAGATTATCTGAGAGACTGAGCTCTAGGGCAAGAAATGTGGCATCAGGATTGGATAATATCTGCATTATGCAGATGACAAAATCCTGCTTGCTGAAACTGAGGAGAACTTTAAGAACTTGTTGCAGAATGTTAAGAACTGCAGCCTTCAATATGGATTGAAGCTCAACATCAAGAAAACAAAGATTCTCACCACTGGGCCAATTGGCAGCATCATGTTAGATGGTGAAGAGATTGAGACTGTTAACAGTTTTAATTTGTTTGGCTACACAATCGACACTCTTAGTTACAGCAGCCAGGAAATCAAAATACGTATTGCATTGGGAAAGTCTACTGCCAAACACCTCTCCAAAGTACTGAAGAATAATGATGTCTGTCTGGAAACCAAGGTGCACCTGATCCAGGCCATAGTCTTTACAATTCCTTGTTATGCATCAGAAAGGTAAACAATGACTAGAAATGATAGAAGGAGAATTGATGCCTTTGAGTTGTGGTTCTGGAGAACAGTATTGAATATATCCTGGACTCCTAAGAGAACAAACAGGTTTTTCCTTGAGAGAGTGAGACCAGGAGGCTCCTAGGAAGCAAGAATTTTGAAGCTTCATCTGATATACTTTGGACATGTTGCAAGGAGGGACTAGTTCTTGGCAAAGGATGTCACACTTGGGAGTGTGGAGGGACAACTCAAGAGAGGAAGACCCTCAATGAGATAGATTGATTCAGTGACTGGGGTAAAGGGAGGAGATGTATCAGAGACAATTAGATTGGCACAGGATAGAGCAGGTTTTAGGGCTGTTGTACATAGATCACTACAATTTGCAGGTGATTTGATGTTATACAGTAACAACAAAAGTAAAATTCCATTTCTGCCCCAGTCAGAGGCTGCTCACATAGTGTTTTCTTAAAGGTACTATATAGTTAATTTGAAGAGCTGAAGGAAAGTCGTACCTATTAACTCCCAAACTATACTTGTTCTTCTGCACTATCACAAAATGTATTAAAAACTTAAACTTTCAGATGAATGCTTTATTCAGATCTATATTGTGAAGTACACTAGTCTAAATAACTAAAAGATAAATGTAATAGTAGAGTTTTATGGTACAAATGTAATAATAAAGATTGTAATAGCACAATTATCTCGTTATTTCAAAAAATTCTATTGTCATTCTCAAATGACTTTTTATGGCTTGCCATAGTCTTTTTTCCAGGTGTGTCCTCATAAGGCACTTGTGGTTGATAGGCGTTGTCAAGTCTGTTCTTCCTCATGTTGTGTTGTTATTGTGTACTGTCACATTGAAACCGGCCCATAGCTGACCCTCCAGTGGGTTTGCAGATGCAATAAATCTCATGAGAGAAAATTGCCTATCTTTCACCTCTGGAGTAGCTGGTGGTTTGAACCACATACTTTAGTACTGGCAGTGTGATTCCTTACCAGTAAGTCACTAGAGCTCCCTATTCTAACTCATGTGACCCTATTTACAATAGAAAGAATCTCTACCTGACTTAGTGCCATGTAATCAATACAATTTCTGCTGTACTTAATAAGTCTATTGTTGCAGTTATTGAATCAACATATCTCAACGATCTTCCTCTCCTTCACTGAACCACCTCTTTTCCAAATATGATATTTTCCAGAGACTGACTAGAAATTAAAAATTGCACAGCATTATGAAAATAACATTGATATATGCAATCTTAAGTTTAAGAAACATTGTATGATTATTAGTATGCTTAAAAAGAAAAGAATCTCATGTGTAGACAACCACAGTTTTAAAATACTAGTTACTTGTTCCTTTGTTGGGAAAGACAATTCTGTATCTGATCACAATTCTTTCATGATTCACCTGAAGAGATTTAATGAGCTGCTTCTTAGTGTTCAATGTTGTGATTCTGTGCATAATCTTCTTGCTATAAAAGAAATAATAAGACACAAGAAGCTCCACTAAAGTCTAGAAGACAGGAACTCCATAAAAGCTTGATGAAAAGTTCATTAAGAAAGAGAAGATTATCTGACTTAAAATAATAAAGATGAAATGAAAAAGGACATATCATGGTGGGGAAAATGTAGTGTTTATATGTATAATAAATAATATTGTTCTTTAGTACCATAAAGTTAGAGCCAATTTATAGCCGATGATCCTTTAGTAGATTTTCTGAGGCAGCAAATTGCATGGGAGGAGATTCAAACCTCATACTTTTGGGTTGGCAGTGCTACATCCCCAGAATTTCCTGTAATGAATAATAGTAATTATAATATCTAACGTTTTTATTCTGGGCATCAGAGTATTCTCTTGAGAAGGATGGAAAGATAAAAAATTAAGATGTACCGTTCTGAAAGACTGAAACATGAGTCCCATGTTAATACTCAGAAGTACTCTTGTTCAGAACTCACAGGAGAAGGAAAAATTGAGTCATTATAATTCTCTAAAATAGTCATTTTGAGAACTACCTGAACACTCTGACTGCCCTCCTTGTAACAGAATCCTTTGTTACTAGCTAATAAATCTTTATTTTAAGGTAAAACGATGTCAGCCTTGAGATTTCTGCTGTCAAGAAAATATATCCTATAATTTCAACAGGTCTCAGTATAACCTGTAGAGAATATCATTGAACACGGTGGAGTACGGGTGATGTCTTTATCTTATAAGCTGTATTAAGGTAGATCAGTTTGTACCTATGGAGGGTAAACATGAGCTAGATAATGAACAACACAAGAATGACATGGTGGTCCTTGTCCCATGAGCTGGTCTTTCAATGTGTGTGGGTATGATTGGAGAATAAGGAATAAATACAGCATCAAAATGATAAAAGAAGCTTTGCTATAAACTTAAAAGATTGTTTCTCCTTTGGGGTTTAATTATATTTTGCTTAACCAATTCCTTCAAAACATTGCATTCAGAGTTTTATACACTAATGACTTTTGTCACAGGAGCCGTCAAAGAATAAAAATGAGGAACAGTGTTTAGAGTAAAGTGAAAATTATGATTAAGACAATACATTCAAATACAGATGTACTTTGAAGGTCTAGAATTCACTGTTCTTTTAATTTTGAGAAACAATATTTGTTGTTGATGGAGGAATTTCATGATGTTTTAAAAGTGTACTAAGAAAATAGTCACAAAAGAGACATCAAAGCACTTGAAGACAAACCCCATTCTTCAACGAGATGGAAAAGGCAATCTCCAATTTTGTATGGAATGGAAAAAAGCCCCGAATAAGCAAAGCACTCCTTAAGAATAGAAGAACGGTAGGAGGTATCTCACTCCCTGATTTCAAATCCTACTACACTG
>NW_006399857.1:2979902-3005200 GCF_000299155.1 Elephantulus edwardii
GCTGTTGTACATAGGGTCGCTATGAGTTGCAAGCGACTTGACGGTACATAACAACAACAACAACAACAATACTTTCAATACAATAAACAATCGGAGTGGTGAAATTTGGCTTTGTCTAGTTCCTGTTCTTAGAGGAAATGCCCGTAGGTGTTTGTGTGTGTGTGTGTGTGTGTGTGTTCCTATTGAGTATAATGTTGGCTTTGGGTTTTGCACATATACTTTGAGAATGTTCCCTTCATTTACTATCTTGTTGAGTGTTTTAATCAGGAAGGGATACCAGATTTTGTCAAAGGGCTTTTCTGCGTCAATTAATTGGATCATTGGGTGCCAGAGTTTGTCCACTATGTTGCTGAATTGTATTTCCCAGGATTTGGCTGAGAATTTTTTCATCTATCTTTATGAGAGATATTGGACTGTAGTTTTCTTTTTTGATAATGTCTTTGCCTGGTTTTGGTATTATGGTTAGCTTACTTCATAGAATGACTGTGGATGAATTCCTTATTTTTTATTTTTCTTAATAATTTTAATAGAATTAGTGATAGCTCATCTCTAACTATTTGGTAGAATTCAGGCATTAAGCTATCTGGGCTAAGAGGCTTTTTTGTGAAGGAGTTTTTTGTGATCTGCTCATTGTTTTCTTTTGGGATGAGGCTGAGCAAATTTTTATGTCTGACCATATCAGTTTACAAGATACGATATTCTAGGAATTTGCCTATTTCCCCTAGGTTTTTCAATTTACTAGAATATAAGTGAATGTAGGTTTTTATAATAATCTGTTATCATTGATTTAATTTCACCTGCTTCTGTTGTGATTTCACCTCCATCTTATTTGGGTTATTTGGACCGTCTCTTTCTTTTCTTTTGTTAATTTTGCCCATAGTTTTTCCATTTTACTGACCTTTAAAAAAAACCCAGCTCCTGGTCTTGTGAATGGTTTCAATCATTTTTCTGTTCTTTGTGTCATTGATTTCTGCTTTTGTCCTTATAATTTCTTTTCAACTTGCAGGCTCTGTGGTTAGATTGTTTTTCCTTTGGATGGAGGTATTGAGTTAGGTCCTGAGTTTTGTTTCTTTTGTCCTTTTTAATGTGTTTGACTATAGTTATGAACTATCCCCTGAGGACTGCCTAGCTGTATCCCAGAGGTTATGATGTGTTGTATTTTTATTGTCATTTGTTCCAAAGAAAAATTTAATTTTGTTTTTTATTTCTTCTATAACCTGAATTTAGCTTCCATGTAGCTGGTTTTCTAACTGTTGTCCTCTTGTTAATAATTACTAGTTTTATGGCATTGTGGCCTGAAAAAAACCCCCACAAAACCCTTTGCATTATTTCAGTGCTTTTGAATTTGTTGAGGCTTGCTTTGTGTCCTAATATGTAATCAATTTTGGAGAATGTATCATGTGAACTTAGAAGAAAGTAAAGTGACTTTTAGGTGAGTACAGGAGTCTGTATATATTTGCTTGATCTAGTTGGCCAATTGTATAGTTTAGGTCTTCTGCATCTTTTTAAGTTTCTTTTGAGTTGACCTTTCCTTCTGTGAAAGCAATGTGTTAAAGTCTCCCACCACTATTGTGGTGCTGATTCTTTCTTCCTTTTTTTTTTTTTAATTCTGTTCACCCTTATGTATTTTGCAGGTCTATTATTTAGATCATAGATCTTGACCAAACTAATGTCTTCTTGATCTATTATAACTTTATTCACATAATTTTATATCTTTTTTGGTAGTTTTCATCCTGAAGTCTATTTTATGAGAAATGAGTATTTCCACTCCTTGCTTTTTTTTGTGTATGGTATTTGATGGCATAGTTTTTCCAGCCTTCTTTTTTTCTTTTTCTTTATTTATATATGTCTATTATATACAACATGTTGCTGGGCTTTGTTTTTTTTTTTAATTTTTGTTTAGATTTTTTTTAATCTGTTCTGCAATTCATTTTCTCTTAATTGGTGCATTCAAGCCACTTGCATTAAGTCTAATTATTGACAGACCAGGTTTTATCACTTCAGTTCTGTTTTGTCTCTTTTTCCGTTTATAGTGGTCCATCAATTTCCTTTAGACATTTCTATGTTAAATACTTTTCTTAGAATTTCTTTAAAGTTAGTCTTGTTTTCGTAAATTCCTTACATTACTTCTTTTCAGCAAATTATCTAATTTCTTCTTTATATTTGATGGACAGCTTTTCTGGGTACGGGATTGTTGGCATACAATTATTTTCTTTCACTGTCCTCTTGCATGCCTGGTTTCTAGGCAAGAGAGTCTTACTGATATTGTATAAAAATTGCAATCATTCTAGAAACAAATTTTGTGACTAGTAAATATTGGTATTCTTACTGTTGTTTTAATGTGTGTTTATGGATTATTTCATCACTATATCCCTTTAACTTGCTAGTCGAATCATAGACATGCAGTAAGTATAAAGCACAGGGAGTACCTGCTATCGTAATTAAAAATAAAATTCATCACTATCAGGTTAAACAAAGAATCATCATAATTTATCTTCCACTGGGGGTTGAAGATGGTAAACTCCATGCAAAAGAGATTCCCATCCTTCTCTAGAGAAGCCTGTTGTATTTAAAGCATATGAAAAGTTAAGATAGCTGTGTCCTTTAAGTTTTTAAGGTCAAAGATTCTAAACCTGTGCATGATTTCTGTTATGGAAATCATTATTATTTTGAAATACTAGAGGCAGTTTGATGAATTTACCTGTATATTTTAAGTTTAGTTTGGTGCATTTAAATAAAGCAGAATAACGTGTTACTCATTTTCAGCATATATGTATGAGCTTACAAAGTGACTCACTCTATGGCAGTATTTTACTTTGCACTTTCCATTTACTTCTAATATCTACTGACATTGTTTTCTGTGTTGTATCTGCCAGAACGGATTGAGGCCATTCATAGAGAGACGGATATTAGGACTAGCAGAAAGTGATTATACGTAGCATCTGGCAGGAGTCATTTTCTCTGAAGGCTTTGACATGTCACTCTTGGTAAATCTGTTCTATTAGCTATCTAAAGGTACCAGATGTACCATAGGAGATTATGTCAATAAATCTTTTGTGGATTATATGTATTTTTTACTATTGCTGATCCATTGCAGTTCACATAGGCTCAACCATGTTTGTCTAGAAATGGATTCCAATTTAAGCTTCTTAGTTGTTTCCTCACTGAATAAATGTTTCTTAAAGTCGTTATTGCATGATATGACCCAGTGCTAGACATAAATTCCAAAGGTATTTGTACGATGGTAAGACATTTTTTCTATTTATTTCTAAATTTTTCAGTAAATTATCATCAGTGCATGCAATAATTACAAGACTTTTTTGGTGACACATTGCCTATAAATTATTGATTCCATTTGTTTGAGATTTTTATTCCCAGATTCTAAAAAGTGTTGCAAGAAAATGAGTGTATCAAGGGTAGCCTTTGGAGACTTGGGTTTATTTAAGGATTGAGAAGTAAATAACTTGAGTTGACTTTTTGAGTTTAATTTACTAAAATAGTGTTAAAGAGGTTTTTTGTCTCCAAAATAGACAAGTAGACGACATTCCATCTCCATCTCTGCTGAATTAACTCCAGGAATGAAGGCAAAGATGTTGAAGTAATTTCTACATCCTTGGGGGCAATGGAAACCCTGTGCTTAGACCTCTTCCAGACCTATTTTGAAACATGTCTTTGCTTGTATCCTTTTTGGTTTTAATAAACAGGCAACTAATAGTATTCATGGATTTTGTGAATTATTGTGTTGTTACTGTTGGTAGGTGTTGTTCAGTTGACCATGACTTATAGTGACCCTGTGAACAAAAGTTCTGAACCCTGCCCTACCCTATGCTATCCTCATCATCTCTGCCACACTAGAACCATTTTTATAGTCACTGTGTCCATTTCTCTAGTTGATGATCTTCCTCCATTCACCAATTCCCTGCCTTTCTGAGTGCAATGTCCCTTTCCAAAGACGGCCTTTCCTAACAACAGGCTCAAAATGCATGAGAAGCCGTTTCACCATCCCTCCCTCTATGAAGCATCATCCTCACTGAACTCTTGTCAAGGCATATTTGTACACTTGGCAGCCACTGAGATATTATAGATGATAACAAACACACAAGTGGTCATAAGATTCTGACTTAGCTCATACTAGATAAATGAGAGGAAGGCTGGCGGGCTTCTATAAGAGCAGAGTTTAGATTCTAGAAGACAAAGCTTGCGTGGTTGTGGACTGAGCAAAGCCGAACAAGCATTCAAATAAAAAAGAAGGTCTTTCTAGCTTATGTTCTAGTCCCAAAGGCTCGTAGAATGGCAGAGATCTCACTTGTGTAAAGCCCAGGCCTCATAGCCTAAGACCAGTCTCCAGTGATCTGGCTATAGAAGAAGTGACTGGTGACAAAGAGGTGTGAGAAGGTGAAATCAGGATCTATTTCTAGGTGAGGATTAGATTCATACTGGATCTTGTATTTAGTGATGAAAGTGGGGGTTGTCCCGCCTGACCCATTAAGAATGTCGTTTCTAGTAACTGCAAGAACAAATGCAAATTTCCCAGAATCAGGCTGACAAATATTCCCCTCTGGGGTTATCTCATTTAATTTTGGGAACATTGGCCACAATTTACCTAATTTGTTAAGGAGATATTTTGTTTCTTAGGATCACATCTTTTTTGTACCTCTACACGTCTTTGAATTTTGGACATATTTCTGTGCTCAATTTATATTTTATTTATGAAACTTGCTATTAACTTCTGGTAAAATTAATACTTCTTTTATCTTAATATCTACTAAAGCACATAATGTGAAAAATACTTATGACTCTTGGAATTATTCTTCTGCCAGCAGATGGTTTTCTATCATGCATTGTAATATAGAACAAATATGTTCTCCCTGAATCAGCTAAGCAAATCTGGTTTCTGTATTGTTATACCATGTTTTTCCTCTTGTACCTGGCAAATGCATATACTTTTGTATTTTTGAAATCTAAATTGTTTTCTGGTTTTACTTCCTTTAACCAACAAGTGTGAGGGCATTGTGTATATGTGTGCTCTTAGAGCACTGTGAGGTCCGATACACTATACATATTTATGAACTAAGTTTATGAATGAATGTATTGATTATTTTAAATAGTATGTCATTGTTGTTGTTAGGTACCGTCAAGTATGAATCATAGCGACCCTATGAACAAGAAATCTGTACCTCGCTCTATCCTGCACCACCCTCACACTTCCTCATTCAAGAGAGCCTATTGCAGTACTCACCGTGTCAATCCACCTGTTTGAGAGTCTTCTGTTTCTTCGCAGATGCTCCACCCTTACAAGCATCATATCCTTCTCCAAGGAAAAGCTCCCCCTAGGAATCCCAGAGCTCTTGGTGGTGCTCATGAGGAAACTACACCTGGTTCAGAAGGCTGTTGTGAAATTGGAATAGGGGAGCCCTCTATGGTTTAGAATTGGAAAGGAAGTGCATTGGGCTTGTATTCTATCTCCATACCTGTTCAATCTATATGTTCAGCAAGTTATCCAAGAATCTGGACTCTATGAAGAGGAATGTGGCAAAAAGATTGAAGGGAGTCTCATCAATAATCTGTGTTATGCAGATGGCACAACCTTACTTTTTGAAAGTGAGGAGGACTTGAAACACTTATTGCAGAAGTTCAAGGAATGCAATCTTCAGTATAGATTGTGTCTCAGCATCAAGAAAACAAAGATTCTTACCATTGTACATAGGGAGAGAAGATTGAAACTATCGACAGCTTCATCTTGCTTGGATCCACCCTTGGTACGAGTAGTCAGGAAATAAGGAGACACATTGCACTAGGAAAGTCTTCAGTTAGAGACCTTCCCAAATTATTGCCTAGTAGTGATGTCAATTTGAGAACTAAGGTGTGTCTGATTCAGGACATCCTTTTGATTACTAGTTAGCGTCCAAGACCTGGACAATGAATAAGCATGACAGAAAAACAATTGACGCTTCTGAGGTGTGATGTTGGAGAAGAGCACTGAACAACCCATGGATGGCCAAGAGAAAGAACAGATATGTCTTGGAAAGTGTGTAACCAGAACACTCTCTGCAGGTAAGAATGATGAGTTTTCTCCTCATATACTTTGGACATATTGCTAGGAGGTTCTATTCCTTGGAGAACAACATGATGTTGAGAAAGGTGAAGAGTTGGTGAAGGAGAGGAAGACTCTCAACCAGGGAGACTGACACAATGACTGCTGCAATAGACTCTTATGTGTTAAGACTTGTGAGGATGGTAGAAGACTAGGTTCAGATCTAGTGTTCAGGAGTGGCTATGAGGCATACTCGACTGGATGACACCTAACAACAACAGCAGCAGCAACATGCCCAAAGTATGTATGACAAAGACAAGGATGGTGATCCTTGCCTCCAAAGAGCACACCGGCTGCACTCTTCCATATACATTTATTCTCTTGGCTGACCATAAAATGTTCAGTGTTCTTCTCCAGCACCATAGCTCAAAGGCATCAATTCTTTTTCTGTCATCCTTATTCATTGGGCAGACCTCAGATGTATTTGGAATTGTATTTGCAATTCAAGCAATTGGAAGGACCATAGCTTGAATCAGATTCACCGTACATCATTACTCCTCAATAATTTGGAAAGGTCCCTAACTGAAGATTTTCTTAGGGCCATGCGTCTCCTTATTTCCTGACTGCTGGTACCAAGGGTGTTAATTGTAGATCCAAGCGAGATGAAGCTGGTGACTGTTTTAATCTCCTCTCCAACCAAATCTCTGCCTTTCGCCCTAGTGATTAGAATCTTTGTTTTCTTGACAATGACAAGCAATTCATACTGAAGGCTTCATTCCTTGATTTTTTGCAACAAGTCCGTCAAGTCCTCCTTACAGTAAGCAAGGTTGTGTCATCTGCAAAACACAGGTTATTGATGAGTCTCCCTCCAATCCTGATGCCACACTCCTCTTCACAGAGTCCAGCTTCTCAGATAATTTGTTCAGCATACAGATTTAATAGATATGAAGAGACAATACAACTCTGACACACTCCTTTGTTAAATTTAAACCACATAGTGTTCCCCTGCTCTGTACACACAACATCTTCCTGGCCCAGCTCTAAGCGCACTCTGGGATTCCCATTCTTCTCAATGTCAGCCACAAATTGTTATGATCCACATATCAAGTGTTAGCCACTAACTTTTTTCCTTCAGTTTTATCTGTCAATGCCGGGTTATATTTCCCCACCAGCCCCCAGAATCACTCTATCTTTCTCCTTATTATATTTTATATATGTTCTTGTTATGTACCATTGAATCATAACTGACTCATAAATGACCCACCAGCAGGTTTTGAGATACAATTGGTCCCATGGGATTTGATTTCCCATCTTTCTCTGGAGGAGCTGCTGGGGATTTGAGCTACATGCCTTCAAGTTGCTAATGCAGCTCCTTATTACTAGGCCATACTAGAAAAAAAATCTCATTGTCTTCATGTAGGATCCTACTCATAGCTGAGGCTACAGTGAATTTTTGAAGCCTATAATATGAATGGGAGAAAACTGTCCATCTTTCTTCTTCAGAGCAGTTGGTGGTAATACAACTCTTTACCTTCTAGTTCATCAGAGTTCCTGCTAAATAGATTATTCAATCAATAAATATGTTGATTTCATTTTTACCTATCATGTCTATGTCAGATACCTATACCAGCCTTCCTTTAGATACTTATCAAGACAAACTACTGTTAGTAACATTTTACAGAATTTGCAATTATGATTTGAGATGCTGGACTTTATGAAGAGGAGTGTGGCATCAAGATTAGAGGAAGATTCATCAACCACCTGCACTATGCAGATGACACAACCTTGCTTGCCAAAACTGAGGAAGACCTGAAGTGTTTTCTGCAGAAGGACAAGGATTCCAGTCCTTAATATGCTCAACAAAGGAGACAAAAATTTTCACCATGGTGTCAATTGGCAGCTTCATAATTAATGGAGAAGAGATTGAGATTGTTAACAATTTGAGCTTGCTCATCTCCACAATCAACACTATTGGCACCAGCAGTCAGGAACTCAAAAGACAACTTGAATTGGAAAAGTCTGCTGTTAGGTCCTCTTCAGAGTGCTGAGGAACAATGACATCAGAATAGAGACCAAGGTGTACCTGATCTAGGCCATGGTCTTTACCATTACATTCTGGGCATCAGAGAGCTAGGCAATGACTAAGGTTGACAGAAGGAGAATTGGTACTTCTGAGTTGTGGTGCTAGAGAAGAGTATAGAACATACCATGGACAGCAAGGAGAACAAATAGGTCTGTCTTGGAGAGGGTGGAACCAATTTTCTCCTTGGAGGCAAGAATTTTGAAGCTCCATCTCAAATACTTTTGGTATGTGGTCAGGAGTGATCAGTTCTTGGAGAAGAACATCATGCTCAGAAGGGTGGAGTGACAGCAAAGGAAAGACCTCAGAGGAGATGGATTGACGTGATAACTGGGGCAATGGGATTAAATGTGTCACAGTCAATGAGACTGGCTCAGGATAGGGCAGGGTTCAGAGGTGTTGTACATAATATTTCTATGAGTCACAAGCAAATTTACAGCACATAAGAACAACAATATAATTTTCTGTAATTCAAATAATTTGTGACTTATTTATTAGCGACTAAAAAACACTTAATTCTCCAAGAATCTCTTGCAAGCTTTTTCTGTAATTTTCATCTCTCTTATTTTCTGAATTCCTCTGACCTTTGTCAATATAATATTTAACAGAAGAGAATGTAGAAGGAATATATAACCCAAATATAAAGTCTTCAACATCTTGGTTTTTCTTTTCATTTGTTAACACTAAAAGCTGTAAATACATTGCTATGCTTTAAATACTAGCTTTTGCTCTTTAAATAAACTTTAATAATTTAGTTTTCCTTGATTTAATACCTATTTATTGAATAACTAGCACTCTTCCCTGGAGGCAGGGATTTTGATGTTCTGTCTCACAAACTTTAAGCATGTGGCTAAGAGGTACCAGTCCTTGGAGAGGAATGTCATAATTTGAAGAGAGGAGGGACAGCACAGGAGAGGAAGACCCAGGAAGATATGGATTGACAGTGTCAGGAGGAATGGGATTAGGTCTGTTACAGAGAATTAAATTGGCTCAGGATAGGGCAGGTTTCAGAGCTATTGTACATAAGGTCACTCTGAGGCACAAGTGATTCAACAGCATGCAACAACAACCACCAACACTGTTCTTGGTTCTCTGCAGAATGCTGTGGAGTAGAGCACAATGTATTAATTACATAGAGTACTTATTTCAGAGAAAAGCATTACTCCTTAGAAAGACAAGACATTCATGCCTGAAAAAAAATTGTCACGGATCAGAATCTGAGTGAAGCAGCAAATTGATAACACTGGATTTTTAGAAATGAAGACATTTATGCAATGGTAAATATAGTAAATTGGGGAAGGAAGTATGATCTTCAGAGCTTTCTTATATCCATGTCTTCAAAGCTAATCCATACTGAGGACTTAATTAGCTTTTATATAATTTTCATGCAAGTTTCAATGGTTAGCAAAATAGATTATATAACTTGACCTTTCTATGAAAATTTTTCCTGCCTTTCACTTTTACATTGAAGTTGAAAACACAACTTTCCCTGAAAAATTAAGTGCCCAATGTTGGACCTAATAAAATATCTGTACAGGACAGTGTGGCCATTGTCCTTGTTCATCTCTAAATTTCAGTCAGCCAAGGAGATTTAATACTCAGGATCCAGTGGGTTCACTTACTGAAAGTTTTCTCATTTGCGGTAAAGTCATAATTTTAAATCCTGATTTACTTTTCCAAAAGAGAACCAAGACAACCTATCACAGTTATCCTCTTACTTCTCAAATGCTTTCTTTCTTAATAGAGTCCAGAGTCTCAACTCTCATTTTTTTTCTTGTGAGATACTGATGCACGAATAACATATTTGATGATAATTTTACAATATTAGCAAAATGTCCACATTACTGAATCTGACACTATGAATATGTTCTCTTATAATTGTTTCAAAAGCATTTTATAATTCAATATTCTATCATTTTCTGATATAAGAAACTGACCAGGCATCAGTCTGCCTAAGTGAGATGCCTGTGGGAGGTTTGCCAAGGATATGGCTGATGAAACACAACCTTAGACAAGCTCCATCTGTCCCATTTAGACGATATACAGTGTCAGATCTCAGTGGTGGAAATAATAACTGCAAGCTGCTCTCCCAGGCAGACAGTAGGAGAGGGCTACTGATCACACTGATTAAAATAAACAATCCCGAAGGGTGGATTGCAGTCAGTATAAATTTACACTAGACAACCACATTCAAATATTTAGTGCCAGTGTCATGTGGAAAAACTAAGCAAATGCAGGTCAACTCATTCCAAATATATGTACTTTACATTTGATCATTAGGAAAATCTACTAGAGGATGTGCTGCTTAGTCTCTTTTAGAAAATAACATAGAATTTTTAAAATATTTCTTTAAAATATCAGCACTCAGGGGCACTTTTACACTGCCTCCAAAATTTATGGTTCAGTCAGCCTTTCAAAAAAATTTCCCAAGATTTTAGTCAGCAATGAAAGAATATGTTTCTCTAGAACTAAAGGTGATGGCACTAGTGATATCGTTGCCAATATTAAATGATTTGGGATGAAAGCAGAGAGTACCAGAAAAATGTCTACTTGTGTTCTATTGACTATGCAAAGGGATCACAACAAATTATATAGTTAACCTTGAGAATAATGGAAATCTCAGAACACTTGAATGTGCTCATGAGAAACATGTATCTAGACCAGGAAATTGTTATACAAACTGAGAAAGGAAAGTGTGTACTTCAAAATCAAGAGAGAAGTATGTCAGGGATGTGTCCTTTCTCCATACCTTGTTAATCTATTTGTGGGAAAGATCATTTGGGAGGAGGGGTTGATAAAGAAGAATGTGCTATCAGGTTTGGAGAGTTATCAACAACCTACATTGTGCAGGTAATAAAACATTGCTCACTGAAACTGGGGACCTCATGTGTTTGCTACTGAAGGTCAAAGACTGCAGTCTTCAATATTGATTGACGTGCAGTGTCAAGAAAAGAAAAGAAAAAAGATTCTTACCACTGGACCAACTGGCAGCATCATGACAGAGAAGACATTAAGGTTACTTTTCATCTTGTTCAGATCTACAATCAACACTCTGGGCACCAGAAGTCAGGAAATCAGAAACCAAATTGCTTTAGGAAAATCTTCTGCTAGGGAATTCTTCAGAGTTCTAAAGAGCAATGACGTCAGTCTAAAGACTGAAGTACACCTGATATAGGAATAGTCTTCTCAGTTGCTTAATACGCATCAGAGAGCTGGATAATGGCTAAAGATGGCAGAAGAACAATTGAGGTTTTTGAGTTGTGGTGCTGGAAAAGAGTATTGAACACACCATGGACTGCCATGAAAACAATCTGGTCTGTCCTAGAGAACAGGAAGCTGGTTTGCTCCATGGAGGCAAGGCTGTTGAAGCTCCATGTCACATATTTTGGGCACATTAGTAGGAGAGGCCAATCACTGGAGAAGGACATCATATTTCGGAGGGTAATGAGTCCGTGCAGGAGATGAAGGCCCTGGATGAGATAGGTTGACTAATGACTGTGAAGAAGAGGGAAGATGTGTAAGAGACAGTGAGATCAGCTTAAGGTAGAGCAAGGTTCAGAGTTATTCTTCATACTATTGATATAAGCCATAGCTGACTTGAAGGCACATAACACCAACACCAAAAACACCAACACAAGGTTGAATGGAAGTCCATCATTCAGTTCTGTATTTAAAACTCAACTGAAACTGTCATCAAGTCATTTGTGATACAGAGACCTTGTGTTTCCAAGTCTTTAAATCTTAGAAGGAGAATGCTTCCCATCTTTGTTCCTTGGAGAGTTAGCAGATTAGAACATCAGAAAGGCAGATTTTGGTTAGCAGTGTAATAACCTATGGACTGCATTACCAGATCTTCTCTACAATTTAAAGGAAATAACTTTGTTGGATTTGGCTAACAGTGAGCTGGTAGTCTCTTGTTTAGAGCCAATCATGGCTTGGTGGAAGGCCTTGGTATTTAAAAATTGGGCCTGGAGTTAATTGCGTTTTAGCTTGAACATTCTAAGTGGTACGGTGCTGGTCTGTCAGTTTGCTGTACGGAGATAACTGAGGGTTGCTATGATGCTGAATGCTATGCCACTGGTGTGTCAAATGCCATAATGGTTACACATGGTTGACAGTGTTTGTTAGAGCTTCCAGGTTCAGAAAGGCTTGGAAGCAGGAGTGGCATCCATTTCCTAAACAACAAGGCTCTGGAAACTCTGTGAACTTAGAGAAATGACAGTAGCTATAGAACAGAGCTCAGGTTTTTTTTTCTTTCCAAAGGGTTGCTGTGAGAAGTGCTCAACTCAATGGCTATTAACAACAACATGAACTACATGAAATACATTTTAAAAAACTCCTTTTGTATTTCACCATAAATTTAGTGAAACATAGCATGAAGATATTTTTAATTATTGGAGATTTATCATTCTCATGTTTTTCAGTAATCATTTATCAAACACAATAAATAAACATTTCACGTGTGTGTGTTGGTGTGTGGATCTTTCTTATGAGAATTGCAACATGTAGAAAAGAAGTAATTCTCTGTCTCTAAAAGAGAGAGCTATCTAGTAAATAGAACTTGTTACACAAAATGCTAATGTAGTTCTAGAAATAGAAGGCATTTTCCTAAGAAAGGAATGAAATTAATCTTTTAAGAATTTTCATCTGGAACTTTTACCTGACATTTGGGAAGGGAAAAAAGAAAAAATGAACTATTTTCAAAAGCTTTATAATTGTTGTTGTTATGTGCTGTCGAGTCTCTTGTGACTCATAGCTACCCTATGTACAACATCCCTAAACTCTACTCTGTCCTGTGCCAATTGTGTGCCAGAGATGTGGCCTATCTCCATACCTTTTCAATCCATATGCAATTCATTTCATTGGGCATGTCATTGCCATAAGTTAGGGGACAAATTACAGTAACTCACTTAAAACAACTGAATAATCAAATAGATATTTCAGTGGAACATAAACAGGAAAGAATATAAACTAACAGAAGCAAAAGCAGTAACATCAATCCTTGTAAAAAGATTATAATTACAGTCGTGAAAATATCCAATTTCCGTAGCAAAGCATGGAATAAATGACCAGAGACTGTCATGAGCAAAGCTGTCATACAAGAAACTTTCAACTGAGTCTTTTAGGGTGAAATTAAAAAGACCAAACACCCCAACCTCAAACCCCAACCCCCCAAAAAATGAACCCCAAACTAGCTTTCTTAATTGTTTCACAATTGTTTTGACTATATTTGTCCATGCAATTCTTTATGAATTTTAGAATCTTCTTGTACTAAGACCTTCTTTCCATCTGACAAAACAATATTTGACAACAAAGAGCAAAAGATGGTTGCATTAATCAGATCAGTATAATTATAGTGTAAGAAGAGTTGACCTACAAATCTCAATGGATTAAACACCATCAAATCTATCAATATATCCATTTTTACAATTAATAGTACAGCTATGTTAGTTCATTGGCATATTGCTCATGGCTACTTGTATAAACGATTGAGTTATGGTAATAGAGATTTGCTAAATTTGTGCTGTTGGTGAAAATGGAAAAAAAAGTTGATTCTTTATTGAAAACATTTGCTAACTCTAGTTCTGAAACTACAAAAATTTCTTTCTCATGTCCCTGCATATGTGAATGACTCTCTTGAACAACTGTGCTCCTTGTGAAGATTCAGGGGGGAAACTTCAAATCAATATGAACATCACATTTGTCAAGACAGGAAAAGAGCAAGAACAGTTAATTAGACTCTACTTTAAGTGTTTCTTACCTGAGTGTGACACATGTCAGATACACATACACATTTTATTGGCCTAAGTAAGTCAAATCCTCAATATAAAGGTTTGAGGGAAGGATAGCATTGATTACTTTTCAAGTTATTGATAATTTGTTCTTTCCTTTTTCATATATGTGATTTCTGAATCATTCAATCTAAAGGAGGTTCTTTTGATTTTTATTGACTTCATGATTGTAAGAAGTGTACAATAAGGTTGTTGGTTTTAATTTCAACAATTAATGCAGAATCATAAAAAAACCAGGTCAAGTTATTATGAATTTACATAATAAATCTTGAATACTGTATGTATCTGTACATATTAAGAAAATATATAAAACTTGGTTTACAGATCAATCAGTGTTTCAGAGAGTTTATTTACATTGAAAAATAATCTAATGTTTTCCCTCTTTTTATATATGAGATTCCTTGCTGCAATTAAAGTTTTTAAGTTAAAAATTTTATTTATGAGCCCAATTATTTCAAGGTGGTTTAGAGAGTGAATTCCGTTTCACTAAGTAACATGGGAGGTCAGTTTTCATTTCAGTGTTTTAGATATAGAAATAAATGCCTCTGAAAAGATATGTTGTTGTTATGTGCTGTTTAGTCACTTGCTACTCATAGTAACCCTATGTACAATTGCTCTGAATCCTGCTTTGTGGTGTGCCAACCTTATCATCTCTGACACACCTACCCCAATTACCCCAGTGTCTGAATCAATCCATCTTATTGAGGCTCTTCTTCTCTTGCAATGTCCCATCATCCTTCCAAGAATGATGTCCCACTCAAAGAACTGGTGTCTTCTTGCAACATGCCCAAGGCATGTCAGACGAAGCCTCAGCATCCTTGCCTCCAAGGAGCAGCCTAGTTTCAACCTCTCCGGGACGAACGTGTTTGTTTTACTAGCAGTCTATTGTATATTCAATACTCTTCTCCAGCATCACATCTCAAAGGTATCAATTCTCTTTCTATCATACCTAGTCATTGTCCAGCTTTCTGAAGCGTACCACGTAATTGTGAAGACTGTGGCCCGAATCAGATGCACCTTGGTCTCCGGACTGACATCGTTTCTCTTTAGTACTCTGGAGAGGTCCCTAACATCAGATGTTCTCAATGCAATTCATCTTTTTATTCCCTGGCTGCTGAAACCAAGCGTGTTGGTTCTGGAGCCAAGCAAACTAAAGCTGTTAACAATCTCAAGTTCTTCATTGCCTATCATGATGCTGCCAACCAGTCCAGTGGTGAGAATCTTTGTGTTCTTGATGTTAA
The DNA here is from genome assembly GCF_000299155.1 of Elephantulus edwardii. Taxonomy (NCBI): domain Eukaryota; kingdom Metazoa; phylum Chordata; class Mammalia; order Macroscelidea; family Macroscelididae; genus Elephantulus; species Elephantulus edwardii. Next base: position 2,995,050 of record NW_006399857.1, read on the forward strand.
GTTTCAATCCATATTGAAGGCTACAGTACTTGAACTTTTGCACCAAGTGTTTCAGGTCCTCCTCAGTTTCAGCAAGCAGGGTTGTGTCATCTGCATAATGCAGATTGTTGATGAGTCTTTCTCCAATCCTGATATCACACTCCTCCTCATAGAGTCCAGGCTCCGGGATGATCTGTATATCGATTGAAAAGGTATGGAGATAGGACACACCCCTAGCGTACACCCTTCCCAATTCTGAACCACCCAGGGTTTCCTTGTTCTGTTCTGACTGCCTGCTAATTCAAGTATAGGTGTCACATAAGCACAACCAAGTGCTCTGGGATTTCCATTCTTTTCAGAGTTAGCCGCAGGGTTGTGATCCACACAGTCAAATGCCTTTGCATAGTCAATGAAACACAGATAGACATTGCTCTGGTACTCTCTACTTTGAGCCAAGATTCATCTAACATTAGCTATTATATCCCTGGTACCATAGCCTATTCTAAATCCTGCATGCACATCTCGAAGTTCTTTGTTGATGGTATGTTCCAGTCATTTTTTAATAATTTTCAGCACAATTTTCTTTGCATGTGATATTAATGATACTGTTTGATAATTTTCACATTCTCTCAGATCATCTTTCTTTGGAGTAAGAACAAATATAGATCTCTTCCAGTGATTTGGCCAGGTGGTTGTCCTCCAGATTTCTTGACACAACTTGGTGAGCACATCCAGGGCAGAGTCTACTTGTTGAAATATGTTGATTGGTATGCCGTCAATGCTCAGGGCCTTGTTTTTTGCCAATTCATTCAGAGCAGCTTGAACTTCCTCCATCACCACAAGCTCTTGCTCATATGCTGTTCCATGAAATTCTTCTTTTGAGCAATTTATTTTTGAACAGTGACTCTGTATACTTACTCCATCTTCTTTTAATGTTTCCCAGATCATTTAATATTCTGCCCAAAATATCTTTAAGTATTGCAACTCGAGGAAACCAAGTGGGGAAAAGTGATTATTTCATTTTATTCTAAAAATTAGGATTTCCAAAAAAATATGTATATATAAATATCTGGGGTAAGTAGCCTTTAGATTCTATTTTAATTTATTGTGGAATAAATGTTAGTGGAAAAATGAAAAGAGTATGATCCTCTTCATTTGTATTTCTTGTTGTCACTGCATTTTGCCAAAATGAAAAAAACACCTTTAAGAAACATTATAACAGTATTATTTTTATTCTTTTTATCTGTTAAAAAGTTTATGAATTTTGAAAAAAAATGACTCACTTTTTGTTTTCATTTTCATCAGACTTTATTAAGATTCAAAGTTTTCTTTTTCTCTAATATGTTCTCTGTAATACAGTCAAACATAAACAAACTAAATTTATTACACCAAAAGGTATTTAATTTTTTTCATAATTTTACTGTGTAAACATCCCTGAAGGTACCATATGCCAACACCCAGGAAGTTTGTTAAAAATTACCTAAACTGCTGAAAGAGTCAATAATGTCCATACTGTTTTTATAACGTATGACTTAGAAAAAGCTCATTCACACCTATTCAATGAACAGAAAAAACTGTAAGTAGCTTCTTTAGAAATTTCGAAATTCTTGAAGTCTAAGATAATAACTGCTTCTGTTCTTGGTTATTTTTAAGTCACTGTTTTAAGTTTGTTTTGTTGTGATTCTTCTTCTTCTTCTGCCCATAACAACTGCTCTCCCTCTAGACTTAATTTCTTTTCTTTTGTAACCAGTGGCATAGAATCATTTATGTAGTTTCATGTATTACTACTTTTGTGTTAACATAGAATTTCACTTTTAAAATTCTTTATACATAAAGAATTATAGCAGGCACAATGCGACTTTCTTCCTCTGCGGATTTGCTATGCATTCCTTCTCTGATTCAACTAAATTTTAAAACACGTGCTACATTACTAACTCTCCTCTAAAGTCTTTTTCTCTCAAGACCAAAAGAGAGTCCAGACTCTCCATCTAATCACCCTCTATTCCAGAAACTGACAAGGATATGAAGCATTTGCTGCAGGATATCCAGGACTGCAGTTTCAACATAAAGTGAAGCTTAAATCAAGAAGACAAAGATTATCACCACTGAGCCAATCGGTAGCACCATGATGGATGAAGAAGAGATTGAGGTTGTTAACTATTTCAGCTTGCTTGCCACCACAATTGGCACCAGCAGTCAGGAAATCCAAAGACAAAATGCATTGGGGTAGTCTGCTGTCAGGGAACTCGCCAAAGCGCTAAAGAGCAATGTTGTCAGGATAGAGACAAAGGTGCACTTGGTCAAGGCCATGGTTTTTCCAATGACTGACAATGACTGAGGATGACAGAAGAACTGATGCCTTTGAGTTGTAGTGCTGGAGAAGAATATTGAACATATGTTGGATCGGAAGTAGGAAACATAGGTCTGTCTTAGACAGGGTGAAATCAAGTTCCCCCTTAGAGGCAAGGATTTTGGAAGTCTGTCTGGCATACTTTGGGCATGTGGCCAGGAGGGACCAGTACTTGGAGAAGGATATTATGCTTGGAAAGTTGGAAAGACAGCATAGGAGAGGAAGACTCTGAATGAGATGGATGGACACTGTAATTGGGGCAATGGGATTACGTATAGCGGAATCAATGCGACTGGCTGAAGATAGGACAGGGTTCAGAGCTATTATATGTTAGGTCACTATGAGTAATGGATGACTCAATGGCACATTGCAAGAACATAACAAGAATGTTATTCCAGAACAGAAAATTGTCACTTTCCAGCCAGATACATGAAGTAATAATCATTTGTTTTAAAATCAATATATATACATTACTATCACTAAAAGTCAATAGATGTTTGTATGCTGGAGTTGAATTCCTTATTATTGATGACTATTTACACACACACACACACACACCGGAGATTCAAAATTGTATTTTATATCATTATTGAATGTACCATGGACTGCCAAGAAAACAAACAGATTCATCCTAGAGAGGGTTAAACCAGGCTGCTCCTTGGAGGCAAGTATTCTGGGGCTTCGTCTGACATACTTTGGACATGTTGTAAGGAGAGACAGGTCTTTAGAGAGGGACATCATGCTGGGTAGAGTGGAGAGACAGCACAGGAGGGGAAGACCCTCTATGAGGTGGATTGATTCAGTAACTGTGGTAATCGGGATGGGTGTGTCACAGGCAATGCGATTGGCACAGGAAAGAGTGGGGTTTAGGGCTGTTATACATAGGGTTGCTATGGGTCGCAAACGACTTGACAGCACATAACAACAACAACAACAACATTCTTTTCTCTATTTCTAGTTACTCATGTAAGTACCTGGTATCCCTTTACTTGTATATGCATCTTTCTTTGGGTTCTTCTCCTCTATACACCTTGTCTTTTTTTTTCTTTTTAAATCGATTTTGTTTATTCTTCTTGGTCTTATGTGCTGTCAAGTTTCTTGCAACTTATGGAGACTCTTATGTGGAACAGCCCTGAGCTCTGCTCTATACTGAGCAAACTTTATTGTCTTTGACACACCTATCTCCACTACCCCAGTCACTGAGTAAATCCATCTCATTGAGGGTCTTCCTCTTTTTCACTTATCTTCCACTTTCCCAAGCATGATGTTCCTCTCCAAGGACTGGCCACTCCTTGTAACAGTCCCATAGTATGTCAGATGAAGCTTCAGAATCCTTGTCTATAGGAACAGCCTGGATTCACCCTTTCCAGAATGAACTTGTTTGTTCTCCTAGCAGTCAATAGTATATTCAGCACTCTTCTCCAACACCACAGCTCAAAGACATCAATTCTCTATCATCCCTAGTCATTGCTCAGCTTTCTGATGCTTAGCAATTGTGAAGATCATGGCCTGGGTCAGGATCAGGATCAGGTACACCATAGTCTCTAGACTGACATCATTAATCTTTAATATTCTGCAGAGGTCCCTGATGGCAAACTTAGTGTCTACTCTACTCTGTTATTGTGTTGTTTTGTGCTGTTGAGTCACCTGAGACCCATAGTGACCCTGTGTACATAAGCTATGAATCTTGCCTTGTCCTGAGCCAGTTTTGCTAATTCTGATACATCAACCCCCATTGCCAGTTATTGTATCAAACTATTTAATCTGGAGTATTCCTCTCCTACATTGTCCATCCACCCTTCCAAGCACAATTTCCTTCCCCTAGGACTGATCTCTCCTGACCACATGCCCAAAGTATGTGAGACAGAGCTTTAAAATCCTAGCCTCCAAGGAGTGACTTGTCTTCATCCTCTCCAAGACAGACTTATTTGTCTTCTTGGTAGTCTGTGGTATCTTCAAAAGTCTTCTCCAGCAAAACAATCCGAAGGCATTGATTCTTCTTCTGTCATCCTTAGTCATTGCCCAGCTCTCCTATGCATAGCAAGAAACTGTGAAGACCATGATCTGGATTAGGTATACCTTAGTCTCTAGACTGATATTGCTGCTTTTCAGCACTCTGCAGAGGTCCCTGATGGAAGATTTTTTCCAATGCAGTGTGTCTTTTGATTTCCTGACCGCTGATGTTAAGAGTGTTGACTTTGGAGCTGAGCAAGCTGTAATTGTTGACATCCTCATTCTCTTCTCCATCTACCATGGTGCTTCCAATAGACCCAGTGGTAAGAATTTTTGTCTTCTTAATGTTGAGCATCAATTCATATTGAAGACTACAGTACATGACCTTCTGTAGCAAGCACTTCAGCTCTTCTTCAGTTTCAGCAAACAACGTTGTGTCATCTGTATAAAATAAATTGTCAAAGTCTACCTCCAATCCTGATGCCACATTCCTCCTCCTAAAGCCCTTCTTCCTGAATGTTCTGTTCTGCATATAGAATGAAGAGGTATGGAGACATGATTATCTCATGTTAATTGGTAAGATATTAAAAGACATTCTTTGTAAAGAAGGTCATATTCACAGAAATTAGGGTTGAGGATTTCAATACATTCTTTTTGAAAGGCACAGTTAGTTCAATCTATAATAATAACAGCTGTCTTTCTTGTCAGGGGCTAGTCTAGGCACAGATGATCAGGGGTTCCTGAAGGGATGCGTGCCTTCGGCGAAATACAGGGACAGGAAGCAGATATCAGAGTTTTTAGGGCTTATCTCTCACTCTGCCAGATCAATTCCTGACCTAGAGATTTCATCAAGTTTATTTATATCTTTAAAAATCATAAACAAACACGCCAGAATAATCAAAGTTCTTTTCTTCAGAACATTTTCATAGAAGGTTAATTTTTATGATTATAAGAAGATCTGCTTTTCTCCTTAACACTATAATAACTTCTCACATATTTTATTTTTTGACACACAACAAGGCCAGCTTATCATTCCAGCCTTACTTCCTCTTTCAGGCTGATCCAGCTCTTGAAAGCTGTGGCTTTATTGATACTTTCAACCTTTATAGACTACACATACATAATCTTAAATTATTTCTAATTCAATAAAATATGCATATTTTATTTTCTTGTACCAAAAGTGTTCAACTTTCTTCTTATAGCCTCCATGTCTTTAGATTTACATCTAGAACCAGATCTCTTTAGTCTTTATGTAAATAACAAACTCTGGTAATTAACCATTTTTCTATCAATCCATCTAATGCCATCTACATAAGCCTCTGTATAAAGTCAAGGTTCTTCTATCCAACCTACATTTTGTTCTTTTGGAGCCCTTAGAGGTTTTCTTCCATTAATTCTGTAGGCTACACGGCCTAACTTTGTTCTCACAATTGGAAGCATAGACGTTTTGTCTTTCTTTGCTGTATCTTATCACAGTGCCTCTATGTATGGTTCAGATGTCACAGGTTCCAGCTTATTCTATTTTTCAAAAGGCCAGTACCAGCTCTCAGTAAAATATTTCCTAAATTAATAGTACTTTTGATACAATTCCAATCATTCAATCACAGGAGGACTCAGAATGGTCATCTGGAAAAGTCTTTCATCTAATGTTCTGCTTTCCTGAATCATTATTATTATCATTTGCTGCAACATTCTTATTTCTATATACTGAAAATACAATCATTTTGATAAATAAATTATTCACCTCTCTTTCTGTTCTATTTTCATCATTTCCCTCAGCCTGTATAAGGAGCTCACATATCATTAGTAAAATTCCTGATAGTATAGACATTACAAAATTCATTGATGTTACTTATCATAGGATGGCTTCACAGGAATTTCCTCTAAACATTCCCCTTGGGGCCTTGCCAAGGTTCATTCATTGCAGCTTTGCACATCGGTGAGCTGTCAAAGTTACACTCCTGTGCCATTCTGAGAAGCTGCATGGCCACCACCACTTTCTATTTCTCTAGACACTGGTGTTCTCTCATATCTTCTCACATACAAATGTAGGCACCAGCAATTATCTTAATTATCCAAAGATTAAGTGAAACTTTTATTTAAATGAAGGAATTTATAACATCTAAAAATAAAACTCTAAACTCTATCATTCTGTAATAGGAGCAGGAACAACACAGAGAAGATTGAGTTTGACTTCTACCAAGTCTACAAATGGGAACTGTCCCCATCAACAACATTCAAAGTACCAAACAAATTGATGCAAGGTCTTACATAATCTGCCATGTGCATGTATCCATTTTCAACAATTCCAATACCAATCTTTCCAGTAACTTGGTTTGAAATTCCTTGCAGTGACCAATCAGACTTGAGAGAAAAAAAAGACAAAGATTCGCAGCTCTGTCCTGCACCATCCTGATGATCCCTGCCATGCTCACACCCATTGTGGTAAGCAAATGGTCAATCATTCTCATCAAGTGTCTTCCTCCTTTTAACTGACCTTATAACTTTCCCAGCATGTTCTCTCTCAAGTACTAGTTCTTTCTAAAAGTGTGCCAAATGTTGTTGTTAGGTGTGGTCAAGTATGACCGATAGTGACACTATGCACAACAGATCTGAACCCTGTCTATCCTGTGCCATCCTCACACTTCCCGACACATTAGAGTCAATTGTGGCATTCATCATGTCAATCTACCTGGTCAAGGGTCTTCCTCTCTTTTGCCAACCTTCTACCTCTCAGAGCACCATGCACCTCTTCAAGAAATATCCCCTCTCAGCAACATGCCCGACGTATATAAAGTGAAGCTTCATCACGTTTGCCTCCAAAAAGCACACTGGTTGCACTCTCTCCAATATATATTTGTTTGTTCTTTTGCAGTTAGTTCATGGGATGGATGTCCAGTACTCTTCACTCTTCCAACACCACAGCTCAAAGGCATCGAATTTTGTGATCCTTGTTATATAATTCTAAAATAAATTACATAATATTACCATCCTTGCCTCTAAGGAGAATTCCGATTACAGTTCCTTCAAGACAGATTTATTTGTTCATTTGGCAGTCAATGGGCTATTGCGTATTTTGTCAATACCACCCTTCAAAGTAATTGATCCTTCCTCAAGCTTCCTTATTTGTTATTCAAATTTCAATTTTATTGAAAGTAATTGAAAATATCATGGGTTGGATTTGGTGCTCCTTAAAACCGATATATTTTCCGCAATGCAACACATCTTTGATTTTTGTGACTGCTGCAAACATGAATTTCTATAGTGGAACAAACTAAAATGCAACCATTGACAACTTCATTCTTTCTCCCATTTTTTATAATGTTGCCTATTGAACCAGGGTAATGATATGTGTATTTTTGACACTGAGATGTAATCCATACTGAAGGCTGTAGTCTTTGACATTTTTCTAGAAATGTTTCAAGTCTTTATTTTATGCAAGCAAGATTGTGTCATGTGTATATCACAGGTTGTTGATGATCCTTCCTTCTACTCTGATAAAATGTTCTTCTTAATATAGTCTGTCTTCTAGAGTGATTTGTGCACCATAAGTACAAAGTGTTGTTATTTTTGTGTGTGATTGTATGCTATCTGTCAGAGAGCAGGACACTGACTAGGGATTTTAGAATGAATGCCTGCGAGCTGTGGTGCTGGAGAAGAGTTTTGAATATAACATGGACTGCCAGGAGAACAAATAGGTTCATCCTAGAGAAGGTAAAGCCAGCCTGATCCTTGGAGGCAAGGATTTTGAGTCTTCAACTGACGTACTTTAGGCATATTGAAAGGAGGGACTGGTCCTTGGAGAGGGACAACATGTTTGGAAGAGTGGAGGGACAGAGAAAGAGAGGGAGACCATCGATGATATGGATTGATTCAGTGACTGGGGTAATGAAGGCAGGTATGTTGGAGACAATAAAGTTGGCACAGGATAGAGCAGGTTTCATGGTTGTTTTACATAGGGTCTCTATGAGTCACAAGTGGCTTGATGGCACATAACAACAACAATTGAGTTAAAACTGACTCATACCTGGTCCCCCAGTAGGTTTTCACAGATTGCCCACCCTTTTCCCATAAAGCATCAGGTGGATTCAAACCATGTGCCTTTGGGATTGCAGTGCAGCTTCTTACTGCTAAGCCAACAGAGCTCCCTTCTGTATTTAGAGAACTAAAGAAGACAGAATGATTCCAGTTAAATTGGAAAGATGGAAAATCAAAGTGATTAAAGACATATGAGAGAACAAAAAGTAGTAGTTCTTTCAAGGATAAATAGGATTAGGATAAATCTTTAATGCACACCTTTCCTCATTTTAAACTATGCAATATTCCTTTGTTCTGTTCAGACAACTGTATCTTGGTCTATGCTTCCCACAAGCATACTTATTTTTTCTAAGATTTTTGCTATCCTCAATATTGTAAATAATTTGCTTTTTTCCCTTTTTTAATTAAGATTTTAATGAAAGATTATGGAAAACTTATATTTCCATTCATTCATTGTTGCACATTTTGTTATGATTGTTGCTGTTGTTATGTGCTGTTGAGTCACCTGTGACTCATAGTGACCCTATGTATAACAACTTTTAACTCTGCTCTATCCTGAGCCAGTTTCACTATCTCTAACACACCTATCCTCATTACCTCAGTTACTTTATCAATCCATCTTATTCAGGGTTCTTCCTTTCCTGTGCTGTCCCTTCATACTTCCAAGTATGATTTCCTTCTTCAAGGACAGGTCCTTCCGAGCCATGTGCCCAAAGCATGTGAGACAAAGACTTGAATTTCTTCTTCAGTCCTTCCAGCTTGAGAAATACTTGTACATCATAGCTATTTTCCTAACTCTAGCTTCTTGTGTGTTTTATTATAATACTTTTCTTTGACTTCTGGAGTGGCTCTTTGAAATTGTTTTAGCTCACTTATCAGCATTCCTTCCCATTGATTTGACTTCTTTCATTCCAATGAAAGTTCCAAAGTCTCTTCTTACATTCTTCTTGGTCTTTATGCTTTTCTCATTAATACTAAAACTATTAATTGTTTTTATCATTTCTTAACTCTTTCCTAGTTGTCTTATGAATCATTTTATTTCTAACTCATTAATACTTTGCTTTTTAATCTGTCTTCACCACTCAATTGAAAATGTACTTTTAAGTGTCCGTAATTTTTAACAAGATTTCCTGAATTATTCTATATTGAGAGTCACTCTGTATTATTTATTCAGGTGTTTTAATTAGTTGCTTTGGTTTTTTTTTCTCAAAGGGCTTTGGTGAACACAATATTAAATTAACTCCTTCCTTTCTGACAACTTCTTGACTAACTCCTTTCTGAGAGATTCTTTTTTTATAATTCCAATTAAAGCCCCATTTAGATGTTCCCTTCAACTCAGTTTCCAGCCACAAATATTAACAGCAGTTTTCACTACATCATTTACCTAACATACTTAGCTGGAATCATTCTATGGCACACTGAATAAAAGTATGATAGCTAATCAAAGTTTGGTGGTCAGAGTCCATGCAGAAGAATCTTAAGAGAAAGTCCTGGCAATCTTCTTCTGAAATATCACCACAATTGAAAATCCTATTGATATAGTCCTACTCTGAACAGCATGGAATTGCCATAGGATTAGCTCTCTGTTGTTGTTGTTGTTATGTGCCGTCAAGTTGTTTGCCACTCATAGTGACTCTATGTACAACAGCACTAAATTCTGCTCTGCTCTGTGCCATTTTCATTGTCTCGACACACTCATCCTGATTGCCCTAGTCACCGAATCAATCCACCTCCCAGAGGGCCTTCCCCTCCTGCACCTGCCCTCCACCCTCCCAAGCATGATGTCCTTCTCCAAGGAGTGGTCTCTCCTTACAACATGACCAAAGTATGT
>NW_006399857.1:3007399-3010311 GCF_000299155.1 Elephantulus edwardii
CCAGGAAATCAGGAGGTGAATTGCATTGGGAAAGTTAGGTGTGAAGGGCCTCTCAAGAGTACTGAAGAGGAACGACATTGGGCTGGACACTAAGGTGTGACTGATCTGGGCTATAGTCTCCACAATTACATGCTGTGCATCAGAGAGTTGGACAGTGAATAGGGATGATAGAGAATTGATGCCTTTGAGCTGTGGTGCTGGAGAATAGTGTTGAATATACCACGGACTGCTAGGAAAACAAAAAGGTTTTTCCTGGAGAAGGTGAAGCCGGAATGCTCCTTGGACTCAAGGATTCTAAAGCTTTGCCTGACATACTTTGGGCATGTTGCATGGAGGAACTGGTCCTTGGAGAGGGACATCATGTTTGGCAGAGTGGAGGGGAGGCGAAGGAGAGGACCACTTTTGATGAGATGGATTGATTCTGTGACTGGAGTGGTGGGAATGAGTGCATTTGAGATGGCTAGGTTAGCAAAGGATAGAACAGCGTTTAGAGCTCTCGTACATGAGTGGCAAGTGACTCGATGGCACATAACAACAACAAGTGAATATCCCATTGATTGCCAAAAGAAAAAACAGATGTATCTTGAAGAAAGTAAAACCAAAATGCTCCTTGGAGGCAACGCAGACAATGCTTTGTTTCACATACTTTAGGCATGTTGATAGGTTATTTGTTGGAGAAGGACATCAGTCTTGGAGAGGTGGAGGGAGAGTGAAGGAGAAGACTCTCTTTAACCAGGAGGACTGAGAAGTTGAATGTAGCAATGGCCTTGAGTGTGTCAGATAGTGAGACTGGCACTAAATAGGACAGGACTCAGATCTGTTGCTTACAGAGTCACTAAACCAGGCTGCTCCTTGGAGGCAAGGATCCTGAGGCTTCGTCTGACATACTTTGGACTTGTTCGAAGGAGGGAGAGGTCCTTGGAGAGGGACATCATGTTTGGGAGGGTGGAGGGACGGCGCAGGAGAGGAAGGCCCTCTATGAGGTGGATTGATTCAGTGACTGGGATAATCGGGATGGGTGTGTCAGAGACAGTGTGATTGGCACAGGATAGAGCAGGGTTTAGGACTATTGTACATAGGATCGCTATGAATCGCAAGCGACTTGACAGCACATAGCAACAACAATAACAACATTAGTTGCAAGCGACTCATCAGCACCTAACAACATGGATACTTTTTTTGTCGTTAGATGTAATTGAGTTGAGTGCAACTCATAGCAGCACTATAAACAACATGTCTGACCTCAATCTTATCCTGTGACATCCTTGTCATTGCATCACACACGAGCCCATTGCCACAGTCACTGTATCAATTCATCTTGTTCAGGGTCTTCCTCTTCTTTGACTCCTCAACTTTCCAAACATGATGTCCCTTTCTGAGAAACAGCCTCCCCTAACAATGCGTCCAAAGTATGTGAGATGAAATTTTGCCATCTTTACCTCCAAGAAAAACTCTCTTTGTGTTATATCCAAGTTACATTGGTTTGTATCTTGGCAGTCCTTGGAATATTCGATACCCTTCTTTAATATTGCAATTCAAAGACATAAATTATTTTTTCATTCTTATTCATTGTTAAGCTCTCAGTGGGTGACAGCAAAGACTATGGATTAAATTAGGTGCAACTTATTATTTAAACTGACATCATTACTCTTCAGGACTTGGAAGAGGTCTCTGACAGAAGACCTAATATATCTCTTAATCTGCTGGCACCAAGGACACTGATTTTTGGCCCAAGGAAGACAAAATCATTGAAAGTTTCTTTTCTTCATCTATCATGATATGACTTATTGGCTGAATGATGGGGATTTTGTTATTTTGATCTTGATATATAATTCATATTGAAAGCCTTAGTGATTGATCTCTGCAGCAAGAACCTCAACTCTGTCTTGCTCTTAGCATGCATAGATATGTGTATATTTCTTTTAAATAAAACTCTCCTAGATTTTTAAATAAATGAAAATCCCTTTCGCATGTAATACAAACTTGATTCTTTCAGGAAAATTAGACTTTCCAAGTATCTGTCTGAGAAAGTTGAGACAATTTATTTGACCCTGACCACTTATGTGTGAATCAAGAAATAAGACAGTTTCCAGCTTTCCCCCCTTCTTATATACAGACATCTTATGTGCATGTAAGGAAGGGATTCCTTCTATGGGCAGAACTTTCTAAAGCACAACACTCTAGATCTTTCTACCCCATCTAATTTAATTTTTCTGGAGAGGGGAAAGGTGAATTATCTCTGAATCAAGAATAGAAGTGGGCCTTCTTATTTTCTTTTAAGGTAAGAGTAACAAAGTTTGCATCCTTGTTTTTTTCCTCATTTCGTTTATTCTATCTACACAGTCAGAGAAGCCTGAGACAAGCCAATGATGTCAACAGCTGAGTAAGTAAATCTAATTTCAGAATTTAAATTTTAGAAGACGTTTTTGGTGCATATTCTGGTAACAGCTGAATTTAGACAATCTTTGATCTTTATTATTATCCAGCTATAAAAGTTTCAAATTCTTCATTAGCAACATGAAAAGTATAATAGTTCTTGATCCTATAGCATTATTATATGCTTTAAAATATTTCATAAAATTCAAATTGTAGTATTGGTGAATAGTACTGACTAACCTATGCATAAACCAAAAGAATAGATTAGTTGGTTTTGGAGGAGGAGTAACCAGGTTTCTCCTACAGGCAAGGGTGCTGAGACCCCATTTTTTCATATTTTAGGTATGCTAACAGGAGAGCACAGTCCTCCAAAAAGGATAACACACTGGGAAGGGTTGTTGTTGTTGTTATGTGCTGTCGAGTCACTTGCGACTCATAGTGACCGTATGTACAACAGCCCTAAACCCTGCTCTATCCTGTGACAATCGCACTGCCTCTGACAAACCCATCCCTATTACCCCAGTCACTGAATCAAT
>NW_006399857.1:3010729-3013433 GCF_000299155.1 Elephantulus edwardii
TTCTCCAGCACCACAGCTCAAAGGCATCAATTCTCCTTCTATCCTCCCTAGTCATTGTCCAACTCTCTGATGCATAACAAGTGATTACCTGTATCAGATGCACCATAGTCTCCAGAGTGACACCATTGCTCTTAAGTACCCTGGAGAGGTCCCTAAGAGAAGTCTTTCTCATTGCAGAGTAAAAAAAAGAGAGGAAGACTCTCAACAAGATGGACTGGCACACCACCATACTAATTTGCTCATGCATGAGATCATGAGGATGTAGCAGGAGAGGACAAGGGTTCAATATATTCCTTATAGGATTTCTTTAAATCTTAATTGATTCAATGACACATAACAATAACAACACACATTTTGCATAGTTCATAGAAATTATTAGCTGTTTCTATAACAACTGAAACTTCTTAGTCTTCATAGAGCATGATCATATTTCAATCTCATTTTTTTCAGTTTTTCTCAAATCACAAAACAGATTATCATTCTTTTGTTAGTAAAAAATAAACCTACCTTTTTTGAGACTGTGTTGTGTGACTATTTTATTCTAAGTTTCTTACTGTCTTTGTCAGTCCCTTGTTTCTGTGACATCCCCATGGCATTCAATCAACAGTCCTTTGTTTATTTTATAACCATCATTATTGGCACACTCACTTTCTCATTATCTCTCTGTCTCACGTTGAGACATGCATATTTCACATTATTTTCTATATGTTATTGTTACTTAAATTTTCTTTACTATTTTATTTACTTGAATGTTTTGTAATTGTCTGTTGTCGTTGTTATGTGCTGGCGAGTCGTTTGCGACTCATAGCGACCCTATATGTACAACAGCCCTAAACCCTGCTCTATCCTGTGCCAGTCTCATTGCCTCTGACAAACTCATCCCGAATACTCCAGTCACTGAATCAATCCACCTCATAGAGGGTCTTCCCCTCCTGCGCTGTCCCTCCACTCTACCCAGCATGATGTCCCCCTCTAAAGACCTGTCTCTCCTCTTACAACATGTCCAAAGTATGTCAGACGAAGCCCCAGAATCCTTGCCTCCAAGGAGCAGCCTGGTTTAACCCTCTCTAGGATGAATCTGTTTGTTTTCTTGGCAGTCTATGGTACATTCAATACTCTTCTCCAGCACCACAGCTCAAAGGCATCAATTCTCCTTCAATCCTCCCTAGTCATTGTCCAACTCTCTGATGCATAATAAGTGATTGCAAAAACCATGGCCTGTATCAGACACACCTTAGTCTCCAGAGAGACAACATTGCTCTTGAGTATTTTGGAGAGGTCCCTAACCACAGACTTTCCCATCGCAATACGTTTTTTTTATTTCCTGGCTGCTGGTGCCAAGAGTGTTGACCGTGGAGGAGAGCAAACTGAAGCTGTGAACAATCTCAATTTCTTCGCCATCCATCCTGATGCTACCGATTGGTCCAGTAGTGAGAATTTTTGTCTTCTTAACATTGAGCCTCAGTCCATATTGAAGGCTGCAGTCCTTGACCCTCTGCAGTAAGTGCATGAGGTCCTCCTCAGTTTCAGCGAGCAAGGTTGTGTCATCTGCATAATGCAGATTGTTGATACATCCTCCACCAATCCTAACGCCAGGCCTCTCCTCATAGAGCCCCGCCTCTCGGATAATCTGCTCTGCATACAGGTTGAAAAGGTATGGAGACAGGACACATCCCTGACGTACACCCTTCCCAATTTTGAACCATGCAGTGTTGCCCTGCTCTGTTCTGTCGACTGCCTCTTGGTCCAAGAATAGATTTCGCATTAGCACGATTAAATGTTCTGGGATTCCCATTCTTCTCAGAGTCAGCCACAGTTTGTTATGATCCACGCAGTCAAATGCCTTTGCACAATCAAAGAAACACAGATAGACATTCTTCTGGTATTCTCTGCTTTCAGCTCAGATCCATCTAACATCAGCTACAATATCCCTAGTACCACGACCCCTTCTAAACCCAGCCTGGACTTCTGGCAGTTGTCTAGGAAGTATTAAAATATCCATAAAGTGTATTTTTAAGGTAAGAAAACACACTATGCTTTACACATTTACTTTTTTAATGAAGGGTTGGGATCATGCCCTGTAATATATTAGATATTCCCCTTTATCTTTTATTGTACTCCTACATTAATTTCCATACTAACTCTCAAAACTGAAATCTAAGAGGAAATTTCTTTTCATTAACTCCAAAAACTCTTAGCTTCTCCTGTCTTTGGAGAGTTTTTTTTTTCCTTATAAGGTTCTATTTATCATAATTTAACATATATTTTATCCTCATTTAACATATATTTTTATATTTTGTTTTAATATAAATATTTTTCTAGTTGCTTTCCAGTCTTCTGTGTAATGTAATTTATAACTTTAAAAACATAATAAAATTGTGAAGGGTAGGAATTATTCTCCATTTCATCCACTCCCTTTCAAAATATGTAAAGCGGCATATCCTAAGTAAGGATATGGTAAATGTCTGCATATAGTGTAACATTTTCTCTTTAGAGTTTTGCATTGCAGATAGTGAATTTTATTTATATTTTACAAAACTTTTAGGCAGCATACATCTTATACTTTATATATTCTGAGGCTCCGTCTAACTTACTTCGGACATGTAGTGAGGAGAGACCGGTCCTTGGAGAGGGACATCATGCTTGGAAGGGTAGAGGGACGGCGCAGGAGAGGAAGGCCCTCTATGAGGTGGATTGATTCAGT
>NW_006399857.1:3013967-3019141 GCF_000299155.1 Elephantulus edwardii
ATTATGCTTGGGAGGGTGGATAGACAGTGCAGGAGGGGAAGACCCTCGATGAGATACATTGATTTAGTGATTGGAATAATGGAGGTAGGCATCTCAGAGACAGTGAGGTTGACTCAGGTTAGAGCACGGTTCAGAGCTGTTGTACATGGGGTTACTATGAATCACAAGGGACTCAAAAACACATAACAACAACAACAACGATAGGAAGATTAGATTTTGAATGCCTTCATGAGTTCTACTGAAGTCTGATGTGTTGATTCTCTGTAACACGTATGTTACAAGCAGAAAATATTTTACATGAGACAAACTTTAATATTCAAACACAGTATTTCTGCTATTCACTACCACCATTTTCTGTATACCGTGAAGAGCATTTTACTGTCTTGTAACATTACATTCATATTGTTTTTAAAACAGCAAGACTCAATTGAACTTCATCATACTACCTGTGCTATTGAATTCAGGAAATGAGAACAAAACTATTTTATTAGAGTTTTTTGCCCTCCCCCCCAGGTCTATAATCTATAATGTAGATCTTTCCTTTCCATTGATTTATGTATCATCCCATGCTAGCAGGTAAGAAAATCAAGACAAGAGGAAACTTTCACTCTTTCTGATTATGGTACTGTAGCTGAAATAGCTCTGCTTGGATAAGTCTGTTTCCCCCTCTTTTTATGCATGAGACAGATTGTTTTAGTTATAGTCTTTTTAGGAGAAAGACTCTATACTCTATGCCCAGTTGGATCAAATTTTAAGTTCTAGAAAATCTTATTGGAACCCTCAGAGCACAATGCATTATATGATTCACTACAATCCTTAAAGCTTACAGTGTGAATACAACCGCTGTTTCACAGGAAAAAGGAAGGAAAGTGTGAAACACAATACAAATTTTGTATGCAAACCAATATAAACTAAAAAATCTTTTTAAAAAATTCACAACCTCCAAAATATGTTTGAAGGATGTTATGAACTGGAGTCAGCTTGATGGTCTTAATGCTGGTCTAATTTTTAGTACAATTTATGTAGTTCCATCAGAACATTTCTCCTTGGATTTTAAGAGTTTCCTGCTATCTCTTAGCTATTTTTCCATTTAACTAAGAAAGAGAATGCTGGTTTCTGGAGAAACTAAATCGATATATATTGTTGATGTTGATAGGTGCTGTTGAGCCAAGTATGACTCATACAGAGCAAAACTAGATGTGGAGATAGATCTAAGTGAGATCCTGTCACTTATCAAAATCAGAATAATATTGAAAACTGTTTATGATACTGTATATATTCACCTTTTTAATAATGACATAACCTTACTTCTTTAAAGGAAGGATTAATATATAATATTAACTAAGGTCCTCAGGCAGATTCCAGAATTCCAGTTACACTTATATATTTTTATTTTAGTTAATAACCTAAATCAATTCATAGTTTTAGTGTACATTTCATATGTCACTCTCAACTTAGTACCTCTGCTTCAAGCATTTCATTTTTACAAAATCCATCTGTATGCTAAAAGGGTACTTTACTTCACCCTTACCAAGTTGATACCAAATATCATGCTTTTGAGCTTCTCAAGTTAAAAAAAAAATCCTGCTGTGGTACAGCTGTTTCCAACTCATGGCAAATATCTGTTAGATTAATAAAGCTTTAAATATTAATAGAAGTGAATTATTTCTCTTTCTCCTGTAGAGAAGTTGGTGAATGTGAACTGTTGACTTTTAAATTTTTATGCTTGGGAGGGTGGAGGGACAGCGCAGGAGAGGAAGGCCCTCTATGAGGTGGATTGATTCCACGACTAGGATAATTGGGATGAGAGTGTCAGAGACAGTGTGATTGGCACAGGACAGAGCGGAGTTTAGGGCTGTTGTACATAGGGTCGCTATGAGTTGCAAGCGACTCGACAGCACATAACAACAACAACATTATTATTAATGAAAGTTTATAGAAACTTCGGATTGACATTGCACTTTTCTCTGTGCCCATCCCTTGCCCCATCTCTTTGAAATTTAATAGAAAAATTCTTTCATTGGTTTACAAACCCTCCCCCCAGTCCACTCCACTATGCAGCCTTTGTTCTGGACTCCTGTCATGACAATAATACCTAATAATATATCCCTTTTAAACAGTTTTCTCCCTCATCTGTTTCAATGCAGTATACATAATTTATCCGATCTTTCTCAGTCTCTCCCCCCAGCCCAATGTCAGTCCCATTTTATAACAGTGGCACTATGCAGCATTTGTCCTTTCATGACTGAGATATCTCATTCATCATAATGTCCTCCAGGGTCACCCATTTTGAATAATATTGCATGAGTTCCCTGTTTATCAATGCAATGTAGTATTCCATTATGTGAATATGCCATAGTTTCTCTATCCATTGTTTGATAGGCACTTAAGTTATTTCCAATTCTTTGCTATTATGAACAAAGCCACGATAAACATAGGTGTGTAAATATCTGCTTGGGTGGCAGTTATAATATCTTTGGGGTATATTCCCAGTAGTGAAATTGCTAGGTCAAATGGTATTTCTATTTCCAGCTTTTTGAGAAAGTGTCACACTTCCTTCCATAGTGGTTGCACCATTTTACACTCCCACCAACAGTGAATAAGAGTTCCAATGTCTCCACAACCTTATCAGCATTTGTTGTTTGCTATTCTGTTAATGTTTGCTATTCTCAGTGTGGTGAGATGATATTTCATATTTGTTTTGATTTGCATCTCTTTTAGGTCTAGGGATTTTGAACATTTCTTCATGTGTTCGTTTGCCATCTGAATGTCTTTGGTGAAGTGTGTGTTTGTATCCTGTGCCCATTTTTCAATTGGGTTGTTTGCCTTTATCTTGCGGTGCTCGAGTATTTTATAAATTCTAGATATATGTCCCTTATCTGGCATGTTATTACCAAATATTTTTTTCCAGTCTTTGGGTTCCTTTTTTACCCTGTTGGAGAAGTTTTTGGATGTGCATTGGAGTTTGATTCTTAGAAGGTTCCAGTCATCTATTTTATCCTCTCCTCATTGTAGATTTTTCAGGATGCTTGGAAGATTGTTTATGTTGTGGATTAAGACTTCCAGAGTTCTTCCAAGCTTTTCTTTATTGAAGTATATATATAGTCTTTGATTTTAGTCGTAGATCCATGATCCACTTTGAGGTTTTGGTTTTTTGTTGTTGTTGTTGTTTGTGGTTTTTGTTGTTTCGTTTTGTTTTGTTTTGTTTTGTTTTGGTGTGTGTGTGTGGGTGTGTGTGTGTGTGTGGAGTGAGGTATGGATCTTGCTTGGGTTTTCTGCAGGTAGTTTTCCAATTTTGCCAACACCATTTGTTAAAATGGCTGTCTGTAGTTTCCCCACTTAACTGATTTAATCTCCTTGTTAAAAATCAATTGACCAAAGGAGATGGACTTATTTCTGGAGTCTCAGTTCTATACCATTAATCTTTGTGTCTGTCATTATACCAGTACCACAGTGTCTTGACAACATAAGAAAAATTATTAATTTAATTCTTTGCATAAACAAAGTAAAGGACAAGAATCACATTCAGAAAATACATTTGACAAAATCCAACACCCTTTTCTGATTAAAACTCTCAATAAAATAGGATTAGAGGGGAATTTCTTCAACATAGTAAAAAGTATATATGCAAATCCGAGAGCCAACATTGTTCTCAATGGAGAGAGATTAAAGGCATTCCCTTTAAGAACAGAAACTTGGCAAGGTTGTCCACTATCCCCTCGCTTACTCAATATAGTATTGGAGATCTTAGTGACAGTAATAAGACAAGAGAAGGAAGTAAGAGGAATCCAAATTAGCAAAGAGGATGTAAAGCTATATCTATATGCAGATGATATAATAGTACACTTAGAAAACCCTAAAGACTCGGAAGAAAACTACTGGACATAGGTGACCAATTCAGCAAAGTGGAAGGATACAATATCAACATACAAAAATCAGTTTGATTTCTCTACAGTGACAAAGAGAACACAGAGTGGGAGCTAAGAATAATAGCTAATTATAAAATTAAATACTTGGGAGTAAATCTAACCAGAATCACAAAGGATCTATTCAAAGAAAATTACAAAACATTACTACAAGAAACACAAAGAGACATGAAAAATTGGAAGAATATTCCTTGCTCATGGATAGAAAACTCCATATCCTGGAAATGAAATACTATCAAAGGCAATTTACATGTTCAATGCAATCTCAATACAAATACCAATCCTATTTTTCATTCAGATAGAAAAAGCAATCTCCAGTTTCATTTGGAATAGAAAGAAGCCCTGAAAAAGCAAAGCACTCCTTAAAAAGAAAAACAAGGTAGGATGCATCTCACATCCTGATTTCAAATCCAACTAAACTGCCATGAACTGCTGTCTTTTTAATAGTAGCTAGAGTATCTCCAAGGCGTTAAACCCTATCCCTGATGTACAATTTCTTCTAGTATGCTTGTTTCAAGCGTGTATTCTAGACAGCACAAGTGATTGAGTTTCCACTGGATTTCACACTACTGCTAGTCTATCAGGGTGCTCTGATAGTATAGTGGTAAGAAATTGTGCTGCCAACCCAAAGGTATGCTATTTGAATACAGTAGATGCTCTTCAGGAAAAAAAAAGATGGACAATCTCCTTCCACAGGATTTGCTGGAGGGTCAGCTATGAGTCAGTTTTAATTTGGAAGCACATAACAACAGCAAAAATCTGTCACTAGGGAGCTCTGATGGCGTATTCCTGAGACATCTGCACTGCCAGCAGAAAGGCCATGCCTCTCCAGCAGTTTGAACCCAACAGGGGCCCAATGAAAGAAAGACGAAATCAGCTCTTAAAATGTGGTTGCCACTCTCCAAATATTAAAAAAAAAATCTGGAAATTCAGCATGAGAATTCTGTCTTGCCAGCAATGACCTGACTGGCTTTGAATCCGTCACAAATGATCTATAGTGGCATGGTGGTTAAAATGCTTAGTTGCTTGTTAAAAGGCCAATGGTTCAAATTTCCCAACTGTTCCACAGGAAAAAAAAAAGAAAAAAAGAAGCAGTATGCTTCTATAAATATTTAAACCCTAAGAAACCTATAGATCAACCCTACTCTCTCCTACAGAGCAATTCAGAGTTGAAATCAGTTTTATGACATGGAAAAACAAAACTCCTCTTAGTGTAAGGACCACACTGCAGCTCTGTTCTTGGTTTTG
>NW_006399857.1:3019651-3020937 GCF_000299155.1 Elephantulus edwardii
CTCTCCCATAGATTTCAATGCCGTAAACATATTTCATCCAGTTTTTCTCAGTCTTACCCCCACCCCAATGCCAGCCTCATTCTACAACAGTGGCACCATGTAGCATTTGTCCCTTTGTGACTGAGATACCTCACTCTGTTCTTGTTTTATACACAAAGTTGGTCACAAACCATTGTTTACCTTTGTCTTTTGAATAAAGTATGAATTTTTATCCAATTCTTATTGATATAATTTTATTTTTTAGTCAATAGACCTTGCACGCTTCCAAAAGATAGTAATACAAAAATGTATTACTGACACTTACCTGGCAGGGTAAGATACCATGATCATGAAGGTGGTTTTTTCCAGAGTGAGGCTTATCCATCGCACTCTGGATATGCTGACCCCTGGAATTTCACCAAATGTAGGCAACTAGACTGCATTATTTTTGGTAGTGAGGGACTGCCTTCATGCTCTCACCTAGGGGTGAGAGGAAGTAATACTCAGAGAAGTATCAACTCTTTCCAACTGTTTTTACACAATTTTCACTAACTTCTCCCCTATAAGCAGTCTGTAGATGCTGTATATGGTTAATCACAGGAATCACTGGGTTATTAACTAAAATTTTATTAACTAAAATGCTGGCAATTGTATCTTACCTATCATTTGCTCAAGAGAAACTCTTTTGATCTGTTTCCAAAAGTCTCCAGTCCTGAGAATTCTCTGGAAGGCATTTCTAGTCTGCACCAATGTGAATCAAAATTGATTTGGGAACAAAGTTGCTTCACTTTGTTTTTGTTTGTTATCTCCTATATAAACCTCTTTTATATTTCACCACTTTCATTAGTTTCTGTTTTACATTATGCATTTCTTTTTGCACAATGAAATAAATGTATAATGTTTCCTTGTTATTTTCTTTCTTGCATATATATTAAGTTGAAAGGAGGAGTGGCATCCACTTCCATAATTGCTTGAACCTGGAGAGAGGAAGAAATAGCTTGAACCTATGAACCTGGAGAGAGGAAGAAAGGCACCCAAGCATCAAAGAATCTCCTTCATAGGGTACCTATGAGTCACCTGCGACTCGATGGCACTTAACAACAACAATAATATATACTAACACATTGCGCATAAATATTGTAATGTGTTATTTTCTAGCAATGACTTAATATAATTTAGTAATTTGCCTAATTTTCCCCCTAAGTATTTATTGACAAGTAATCTTAATTCAAGACACTGTCTTTGGTTTAAAAAGTTATTTGCTATGTATAAGTTTGGAACAATATGTCAACAGAGAACTGCCAGAT
>NW_006399857.1:3021842-3030132 GCF_000299155.1 Elephantulus edwardii
CCCTGGAGTCAAGGATTCTGAAGCTTTGTCTGACATACTTTGGGCATGTTGCAAGGAGGGACTGGTCCTTGGAGAGGGACATCATGTTTGGGAGAGTTGAGGGACTGTGCAGAGAAGAAGACCCTTGGTGAGATGGATCGATTATGTGACTGGAGTGGTGGGATTGAATAGGTTTGAGACAGCAAGATTGGCACAGGATAGAATGGGGTTTAGGGCTCTTGTACATAGGGTGGCAATGAGTCACAAACGACTTGATGGCACACACCAGCAACAACATATATAAGTCATTAATTGTAAAAAATTCTATAGTTCAATCTCTGACTTAATTTCTGCCAAGGCCATATTTTCCAGCTACCAATATTTCTTTTCTTGCTTCCAACTTCTGTCCTCCATCTACTGATTACTTTTTTCTCTTTTTATGTAATTTTTCAACATTTTTAAATTTTACATTTGTTTTGCATACAAAATATTTATACATTCTGTTTCATTACTATACATTATTTTCCTACATTCATTATGTTTCATTGTGAATCTATCATACCCATACAGTGTGTTTTAGAAAACAAATCACTTTTGATTGAATTGTGCCCACTGTCACATTGATTGAATATTCAATCAATTTAGGATGGAAATAGTTAGTAAAATCTTCAATTTATTCCTCTCTTGCTACAGGATATGGTTCATATATTTAATTAGTAGTTGTATTAACTGAGTTCTTTGTAGTATAGACAGTATTCTACCCTTCATTGCATTGCACTTCAGGATTGTTGTTGTTGATTGCCTTTGAGTTGAGCACAACTCATAGCAACCCTATGAACAAAAGGCCTGAAGCCTTTCTGCAACTATCAACATTTAGGTTTTGAAATATTTTTTGACTAAGAATGTGACACCATTACTTTTTCATTCGTCATTTTCAGAATCCTAGACCATATATTGCCTGACTCAGAAATACCAATGCCAGTCTACCTTAGCTCACTAATGCTTAGAATCTTAATATTTAAGATTAAAGATTTCCATTCCATTTTTTAATAACTTCTATGTATCCTAGATTGATATTTTGTATATTTCATCTTCATTACTAATGGATGTTTGCAGTTGTTTCTGCTATACTACCAGATTTTCCTAGCCTTTGAGAGAATAGGCTGTTATCTCTAATAAAGCTGCATGTTTCAGTGCTTCAAAACTACCAGTATCTCTGCAAGAGAAAGATAGGCAGTTTCCTCGCATTATAATTTACAGCCTAGTAAATCAATGAATGACAGAGTACGAATTGTTGGTTTTCTTGGAGTTGTAGTGCTAGAAAAGAGTGTTGAATATATCATGGACTGCCAAGAGTGGAAACACATCTGTATTAGAGAGAGTGAATCTAGGTTGCTCCTTGGAGGCAAGGATTTTGAAGCTCCATCTTCACTCTTCACATACTTAGGTCATATAGCTGAGAGTGACCAGTCCTTAGAGGACATCATGCTTGGGAAAGTGGAGGTACAGTGCAGGAGAGGAAAACCCTGGATGAGTTGGATTGACAGTATTTGGAATCAAGTATGTCAGGGATAGTAAGATAGTCTCAGAATAGAGCAGAGTTCAGAGGCAACTTATTGGCACATAACAGCCATAATAAACCTATTAGTCAGATTCAAAGGCAATAAGGATTTGGGAGGTATTTTGTTTTGGGGTATGTGTGTATTTATTTATTTATCTATAATGAGTACCTTGTGAGAGAAATCTACTGGAGATAGTAACTAGGAGATTTCTAGTGGCCTTAACCAAATGGGATTTCCCAGGATAATTGTCAGGAAATTCAGTTGGTAGAGTCTATGGAGTATTTTCCTGCTATTGTCTATAGAATATTGCACTGCTATAGTCTACAGAGTATTATTCTGATAATCAAAAAGCAGCTCCAACCGCAGAGCTGCTACACTAGCCGCACTTGGGAGAAAATGAGCAATCTCCTCTGTTTATAATTTACAGCTTCAGAAACCAGATAGAGGGTCACTATGATGCAGAATAGGCTTGAAGGCAGCAAGTTTGAGTTTGGTCTTTGTTAACATCCTTCAGTGACTTAAACATATTAAATAAGCATATCATTGATGTTAGGACTTGGGGATATCTGTATCACACAAACCATACTGCACACACGGAAAACGAAAAACAGGCTTTTAATTTGAGAAAGCACACATTCCTTTGTTGCTTGATTTTTAAAGTCTACTTGTTAGAAAAATGTAGAGTTTAAAAGTCAATGTTTTTTATGTTGCTAATGTATCTGTGGCTTAGTAGAACCAGCATTTATACAATGAAGCAATAAGAACAATTATTCAGTCTCTTTTTAAAAAAGTTTAAATACATGGAAATTGTATTGGCTTGTGAAAACACCATAACTCATTGGTCAGAATACAGTAGCTATACTGCCATTATTTATATCAATAGACTCATTAAGGAGCTAAAGATTTTTCTCCTTGAGTTATTGTACACCTCTGAATAGTCAATGAAGCCTTCGGCAATTTCCTATTCCAAACAATCTGCCTTTGTTTCTCAAGAGAAACACTAGACAAATTACTTTAGAGAGACCATAGGTACTTTATAAAGAGACACTGTGTTTTTTCCATTACAATTATTTCTTATTTTGTTTACTGTTAGTTATCATATAATGTGATTAGGCATTGACGTGATTCGTATTTCAAATGTAAGAGAACTTTGACCCAAATCTTATTGCAATTTGTACTTGCTAAAGTTTTTATCTTTATACAATAAAAAGGGATTTAATTAGTTTTAAATTATTACACTTATATGATAAATAAAATAATAATAATATCCATGAACATTATATATTACATACTTTCTCCCCAAAATTTTATTCTTGTTATTAGGTTGCCTTTAAGTCAATTATAACTCATAAGAACTCTGTGAACAATGGATTTGAACCTTGCCCAAACTTGTGCTATCCTCATCATCTCTGATATATTTGAACTGATTGTTACAGTCACTGTGTGAATTCATCTCATTAATGATCATCCTCTTTTGTGATGACGCTCTCTACCTTTCCAAGCATGGTGTTGTTTTCCAAGACTGACCTATCTTAACAACTGTTAAAATGTGTGAGACCAAAGTCTTACCACCAGGCCAATAGGCAGCATCATCATAGATGGAGAAGAGATTGATATGGTTAATTATTTCATCTTGCTTGGATTTATGATAATACCCTTAGTTCCAGCAGTCATATAATTGAATGATGAGTTACATTAGGTAAATCTGTCATCAGAAATATCTCCAAAGAGCCAAAGAGCAAAGATGCCAGTCTAAAGACTAAGCTACACCTGACCCATTTGCTTGCTAATGCATCTGAGAGAAGGAAAATTAATAATGATGACAGGATAAAAATTGATGCCTTTGAGCTGTGGTGTTGAAGAAAAATACTGAGCATGCCATGGACTGCTAAGAGAACAAACAAGTCTGTCCTAGAGAGGTTGAAACCAAGTTGCTTCTCTTTCTCACATACTTTAAACATGTTGTCAGGAAGAACTAGTCTTTGTGGAAGTATATCATGCATGAAAGGGTTCTAGATGTTCAGCACAAGAGAAGAAGATCTTGATTGAGATGCATTGAAAATAATTGTGGCAATGAGATCAGATGTGTCAGAGAAAGAGAGCCAAGTTTCCCTCAAGATGGAAACATTACTATGGATCCCCCATAGAACTAACAAAAAGAAGATTATATGGTCATTTGATGGCAAAGTGAATATGTAAAACCAAGTTCTTAGCCACAGGTCTGTAATACTTTCAACTTAAATATAATTGCTGAAGGTCAAGGATTGTAGTCTTCAATGTGGATTGAAGTTCAACATTAACAAGACAAAGATTCACATTACTGGGCTAATTAATACTATGGAGAATAGATTGAGAATAGTAACAATTTCAGCTTACTTGTGTCCACAGTTAATACTCTTGGTACCAGCAGTCTGGATCTCAAATTGATGAATTGCACTAGGGAAATCTACTGTCAGGACTTCTTCAAAGTGCTTAACAGCAATGATGTCAGTCTTGAGACTAAGGTGTTATTGACCCAAACCATGATTTTCACAATTCCTTGCTACACATTAGAAGGTTGGACAATGACTAGGGATGACAGAGAAAGAATTGATGATTTTTAGTTTTGGTGCTGGAGAAGAGTTTTAAACATACCGTGGACTACCAAGAGAACAAACCTGTCTATCTTGAAGAGGATAAAACCAAGTTGTTCCTTGGAGGCAAGGCTTTTGAAGCTCTGTCTCACATACTTTGGGCATGTGGGCAGCAGGAAACAGTCCTTGGAGAAGGACATCATATTTGGAAGAGTGGAGGGTCAATGTAGGAGAGGAAGACTCTGTGAGAGATGGATTGACAAAGTAACTTTGATAATGGTGGAAGGTGTGTCAGAGTAAGTGAGACTGGGTCAGAATAGGGCAGGCTTCAGAGATGTTTTACATCAGGTCACTATGGATCACAGATGATCTGGTGGCATATAACAATCATCTTAGAAAGTAAAAATATATCATAGAGGACTAAGGTGTGCCTGACTCAAACTGGTATTTTCAATCACCTCATAATGCATGTAAAAGCTGGACCATGAATGAAGAGGATAACAAAAGGAACTGATTCCTTTGAATTATGGTTTGGCAAAGAATAATGATACATATGGACTTCTAGAAGAAGAAAGAACTCTTAATAAATGCAGCTTGAATCGTCCTTAGAAGAGAACATGGTAAGAAAAAAAAAAAGAAGAAGAAGAAGAAGAGAACATTGTAAACCTTTTCACATGCTTTGAATATGTTATCCAGAAATATCAGTTCTTGGAGAAGGTCATTATGTTTAGTAAAATAGAGGAAAAAAGAGGAAGCTCCTCTATTAGATGGATTGATACAACGTCTGTGCCAAGGCCTCAAACATTAATAAAATTTGCAAAAATGGCACGGAATTGGACAGTGTTCCATTCTTTTGTTGGTATGGTCTATATGCATCTCAATAAACTTGGCTATGCTTAACGACAACAAAAAAGCATAGGCAGGATATTGTTTTAGGATGCTAAACCTTCAAACCAAATAAGAGAGAATATAAAGAAAACTTATTTACTTACTTTGTGATTTATTTTGCTTATTTTAAAAATTCTGAGACTCCATGTCTTCCACTGAGGACAGAATACTCTGTCTTGTTTAGCGTGTGAGAATTCTGTGAGATGGCAGGCGGACAGCACATGGGGCTGGCCTGGCTGTCAGCCAAGTACAGTGGTGTTCTGTTTGCACCATGCCAATCCTTTTGTCACTTGTTAAAAATTCAGTGTTATCTCCTCTCCTAAACATTGCTACCATCTGCCTACACATGACTCTGACAATGATTATGTGCTAATTGCAGCTGTGTGTCTGATACCAATTATTATAATGTAGAATAGCCAAAGAAAATTAATTTCCATATATCCATTTTTCTAAAAACCTTTGTTATTTAGATTTTCCCCATTGCTCTGTCTCCTCTAAGCTTATTCTTTGAATATTTGGGTAACTTTCTTTTAAAAATTGAAACTTTCTGCTTTATAAGGGGCACAGTGCCATAAAATCTTTCTATATCTTCATTGACTAAATTAAATAGCTTTAGGCTATTTTTTAAAGATAACAAGAGAGTTATAATGTTTACTGGTAGAAATGTTCATTTAATTTTGTTAAATAGATCCAAGAAATCTTGATTGTTTTACAATAGCATTTTCCCCAAACGTGTATGTATAAATAAGCCTGAACTTGTGTTCACTGATGTTACATTCATTTCAAAGTTCTTAGGAAATAAGACATTGCTTTAAAATACTACACTTTTAGCTGGTTTCTGTTCTATAAAGTGCTTTCAATAAAGAATTCCTAAAATAGCAAATATTTTTTTCTAATATTCAATTTTACCATGTACATTGTTCATTTGCATCTCCTGTTCATTTTAGTTGTGAAATAATTGTTAATATTTGTCACCTATTAAGAGCATAAAAAGGAAAGAAATTTAAGTGTGAGATCTTGTCACAGCTCTTCAAAGTGAAATGTCTGGGAAGTGCCTTAATATAAAACTATAATATGACAAGTACAAAGTTGAGCACAAGTACAGACTGTAGAATATTTGAATGCAAAACTAAGCATGTTGTTGTTGTTGTTATGTGCCATCGAGTGGCTTGTGACTCATAGTGATGCTATGTACAACATCCCTAAACTCTGCTCTGTCCTGTGCCAATCGCACCATCTCCGATATACCGATATATCCATCCCAATTACCCTAGTCACTGAATCAATCCACCTCATAAGGGGTCTTCCCCTCCTGTGGTGTCCCTCCACCCTACCAAGCATGATGTCCTTCTCCAAGGACCGGTCCCTCCTTGCAACATATCCAAAGAATGTTAGACGGAGCCTTAGAATCCTTGCCTCCAAGGAGCAGCCCGGTTTGACCCTTTCCAGGATGAATCTGTTTGTTTTCCTAGCAGTCCATGGTACCCTCAATACTCTTCTCCAGCACCACAGCTCAAAGGCATCAATTCTCCTTCTATCCTCCTTAGTCATTGTCCAACTCTCTGATGCATAACAGGTGATAGCAAAGACCGTGGCCTGTATCAGACGCACCTTAATCTCCCAAGAGTCACCATTGCTCTTTAGTACTTTGGAGAGGTTCCTAACAGCAGATTTTTCCATGGCAATACATCTTCTCATTTCTTGGCTACTGGTGCTGAGAGTGTTGCATAAGAAGGTATAATTTATATGAGAAGGAAAACAAATTATTGGATGGTCGAGTAAAATCTGTATGTTAGAAAAGTCTGGTAGTTAATTTCCAAGTTCAATTTTGTTCCCTAAGTATCAGAAGATTGGAAAAGAACGTAAATGTGAAGATATTGTGGATCACAATGTATTGCGGATAACTTTGAGAAGATGGGGAATCCCAGAACATCTGATTGTGTCCATGTGAAATCTATGCTTGGACCAGGAAAAAGTCTTTAGAATAGGAAAAGGAAATGCTACATTGTTAAAAATCTAGAAAGGAGGAGGTCAGGGATGTGTCTTCTCTCCATACTTTTTAAATATACGTGGAACAGACTATTTGGGAGACTGGAATTTATGAGGAGGAATGTATCACGAAGACTGAAGGAGACTCATCAATAACGGTGATCCACACAGTCAATTGACTTAGCATAGTCAATAAAACACTTTCTGCTTTCAACCACTCTCCATCTGACATTGGCTACCATGTCCATACTGTCAGGGAGTTCTATAAACCCAGCATATATTGCTGAGAGTTCTTTGACGATTTACTGTCACTGTTGTTTTTGGATAAACATCAGTAGTATTTTATTTGAATGTGATGTTGTTGCTGTTACGTGCTGTCGAGTCACTTGCGACTCATAGTAACCCTAAGTACAAGAGCCCTAAACCCTGGTCTATCCTGTGCCAACCTCATTTTCTCTGACACACCTACTCTTACTACCGCAAGCACTGAATCAATTCATCTCTTTGAGGGTCTTCCTTTCCTGCCCTGTCCCTCAACTCTCCCAAACATGATGTCCTTCTTCAAGGACTGGTCCCTCCTTGCAACATGCCCAAAGTATGTCGGTGAAGCTTCAGAATCCTTGTCTCCAAGGAGCAGCCCAGTTTCACCCTCTCCAGGACAAATCTGTTTGTTCTCCTAGCAGTCCATGGTATATTCAACACTTTTCTCCAGCATCACAGCTCAAAGGCATCAGTTCTCTTTCGAAATATCATCCCTAGTCACTGTCCAGCTCTCCAATGCCTAGCACACAATTGGGAAGACTATAGCCCAGATCAGGTGCACCTTAGTCTCCAGCCTGATGTCATTATCTTCAGTACTCTGGAGAGGTCCCTGACAGCTGACCTTCCCTATGCAATTTGTCTCTTGATTTCCCAGGTTCTTGTACTAAGAGTGTTGACAGTGGAGCAAAGCAAACTAAAACTATTAACACACTCTATCTCTTTACCATCTATACCAATGCTGCCAGTTGCCCAGTGGTGAGGATCTTTGTTTTCTTGATGGTGATCTTCAGTCTGTTTTGAAGGTTGTAGTCTTTAACCTTATGCAGCAAGCATTTCAAGTCCTCCTTAGTTTCAGCAAGCAGGGTTGTGTCATCTGCATAATGCAGGTTATTGATGAATCTTCCACCAATCCAGATGCCACATTCCTCCTCCTACAGCCCAGTGTCTCAGATGTTCTGTTTTGTATACAGATTGAAAAGATACGGAGACAAAATACATCCCTGACAGACCCCTTTCTTGATTTTGAACCATCCAGTG
>NW_006399857.1:3030487-3032548 GCF_000299155.1 Elephantulus edwardii
TTTTTTTTATTTACTTCAGAGCAGTTTGTACTTCCTCTTTCATCAACATTGCCTCCTGTTTCATGAAATTTCTCTATGTCAGCCAGTTATTTCTGGTATAAGTGACCCTGTATACTCCTTCCTTTCTTTTAATGCTTCCTGGATCATTCAATATTCTGCCAATAACATCGTTAAAGATTACCACTCAAGGCTTGAATTTGTTCTTCATTTCCTTCAGTTTAAGAAATGTCAAGGGAGCTCATTCCTTTGATTCTCTGACTCTGCATCTTTGCACATTTTTGTTACATGTTTCAAATGCATCAAATGGACAATCATGCTGATATATGATTTATTGCCTGTGAAAACCTGCTGGAGGCTCAGACTTTATGGGATATAATAAAATAACATCTTATTATTGAATTTATCCCTCTTGTTTCTGTTGTTGTTGTTATGTACCTTTGAGTCAGAGCCAACTTATAGCTGACCCTTACGTGGGTTTTCAGAGGTGGTTAATTATAAAGGAGCAGATTGGTCATCCTTTTTCCACAGAGTAGCTGGTGGACTCTAACTGCATGCCTTTGGGATTACAGCTCAGCTTCTTGCCACTGGCTATAAATTACAAAGTACTTTCTAAATATATAAGCCAACTTAGTGTACAGTGTCTACAAGGACATTGCAGAGCATGAAAAGATTACTGCTGTAAAGTTTAGTCTTTGTAATATGTTTTTCTCATATATGAGATTTCACATTCAATAAAAGTAGAAACCTTGTGCTTCAACCTATCAGTTACCTAACTTTCTTTCTAACATTATGGAGTTTCCATTGCAATATAAGATATGTTGGTGTTGTGAGTCATTGAGTTGCCTGCGACTTATTGCGATCCTGTGTACAACAGCCCTAAACCTTGCTCTACCCTGCACCAATCTCATTGATGAAACACCTATCCTCATTACCCCAGTCACTGAATCACTCCATCTCATCAAAGATCTTCCTCTCTTGTGCTGTCCTTCCAGCCTCCCAAGCATGATGTCCCTTTCCAAGGACTGGTCCCTCCTTGCAACATTTCTAAAATATGTCAGACAATGCTTCAGAACGCTTACCTCCAAGGTGCAGCCTGGTTTAACTCTCTCTAGGTTGAACCTGTTTGTTCTCTTAGCAGTCCATTGCATATTCAGTAGTCTTTCCCAACACCACAGCTCAAAGGCATCAATTCTCCTTCTATCATTCCTAGTCATTGTTCAGTTCTCTGATAACTAGCAAGTGATTACAGCCTAAAGACCACAGCCTGTTTCAGTTGCATCTTAGTCTCCAGACTGACATCATTGCTCTTCAGTACTTTGGAGAGGTCTCTGATAGCAGACTTTCCCAACGCAATACTTCTGTTCATTTCCTGGCTGCTCATGATAAGAGTGTTGATTGTGGAGCCAAGGAAACTAAAGCTGTTTTCAATCTCAATCTCCTCACCATCCATCACAATGCTGCCAATCTAAGACATAAACATTACTTTTGTGTTGCATGTGTTGCTGTTAGGTGTAGCCAGATGGTGAACAGATCAAAACTTTCTCAGTGCTATATTTTCATCATAATCTCTACCGTTTTAAAACTCATCTTTAGCTATTGGTCCAGTTGTCAAGATTAATTTTTGTTTTATTGATCTTTCCAGTATGAATTCTTTTTCTAAGCACTTAATCAAACCCTCTTGCAACTTGATATCCTCACACTCTGCTTTATTTTCCTTCAGAGTATTATTTATTTTCCATGTCCCACACCAAAACGTAAGATTAATGAGGATAAACATAACTATATTCTTAGAAACAAGATCAAAACTAGAAACAAGGTGATCATTTAGGGGGAAAATATGAAAAAGGAGCAAAGGAAATTTGCAGATTTTATACAGTTATATTTGTGATGAAATAAAAAATAAAAAGCATGGCTGATATAATTTATGACAAATATCTGGAATAGAATAAATAGAATTGCCAGGCAAGATCTCTCTGACAAAGTCTTTAATGATGAGTAGTAAGTTCTGTTTCATAAAGTCAAAGGAAATAATGTTCTGTGAAGAGGAAAGAGTACAACAAA
>NW_006399857.1:3034632-3035101 GCF_000299155.1 Elephantulus edwardii
CCACTTCTGAAATAGCAGGCCTCTGAAAACCCTATGTATAACAGAACACACGCAGACTAACAGAATGGGTAACGTAGGTAGAACTTTCAAGTATGGAAATACAAAGGAAGAGGAACAGTTGTAAGCACACCCTAGTGATTGGAACATGGAATGTGAGAACCATGAATGAAGGGAAATTACAAATTTTTAATTAAGAAATGGAACGCATAAATATTGACATATTAGGCATTGGAGAGATGAGATGGACTGGCATGGGACATTTTGAGTCAGATAATCATATATTAGTCCGGAGATGAAACGATGAGGAAAATTGGAGTTGCCTTCATAGTAAAAAAAGTAATTTCTTAGATCCATCTTGAAGTACAACTTGAAGTATCGTGAGTGATAGGATTATATCCATATGCTTACAAGGAAGTCCAGTGAATACCACTATCATTCAGATATATGCACCAACAACCAGAGCCAAAGA
>NW_006399857.1:3035506-3036625 GCF_000299155.1 Elephantulus edwardii
CTCGGAATGACAAAGCAAAATATTACAATGAAATGTGCGAGGAGCTAGAGTCAGAAAATCAAAAGGGCCGAACTTGCTCAGCATTTCTTAAGCTCAAGGAACTGAAGAACAAATTCAAATCTAACCCATGACACTTGATATACACAATGATATGAAATGTTGCTCATTCCATGACTTTGGATGGCTTAATTTTTGGATAGAGATTTCAAGGCTTTTATTCCTACTCTGTCTTTACCTAAAAGAGTCTCTGAAAACTGTGCAGCATCATTGTACACACAAACCTCCAGTGACACATGTGTCTTGATTACATATAAAATGCTTGGATTAGCTATCAAATGCAGGTTTTCCATGTGAAATATGACATTTCTACCACTAAGCCACCACTGTCATCAACAACTGTGTTCATTATAATACAATGGACCAAATTTTAAAACAATAAATCCTAAATATTTAGACATGTAACCTGGTTTTATATCGACTCTTAAATTCTAGCCAAGAGATAAACTCTATCTTAAGTCATTCCTATGTTTTTCAGGAACTTCATGTAAGCTGTATGATGTTAAACTCTGTGTATTATAGCGCATTGTGTGGAATAGTGTATATGAATGATTGTAAGGAAATAAAGTTGATGCTTTGTAAACTTAATTAAATTACAATAAGATAGATTAAAAACTCTACTCTACTAAGGAGCATTGCTTCCTCTTAACCCTTCATGTGCACCTACGTGGTCGCTATGAGTCGCAAACGACTCGACGGCACATAACAACAACAACATGTCCCTACTGACATGTAACCTTTAAATATTATAACATCTACTATTTTCTTAGTTGTATGGCTATTTTTGACCACTCAGAGTACATTTGGAAGAGTCTAAAATGTCCACTGGAATTTACTTTGCAGATCCCTTTATATATTTTTGCATTATCTGTTTTATTAAAAATAGCTCAACATATCAATATAGCTAAGTGACTATCTCTTCACATACATTTTCTCAAGACATAAAAAAATACTTATATGTATATATTTACTTATGCTTAAAATCATCTAAGTTTGTAGTTAATTCTCTGATAATAACCTGAAAGTGGAGACTTGATTCTTAGTTACAGCTATAAAATAGAA
>NW_006399857.1:3036895-3037813 GCF_000299155.1 Elephantulus edwardii
TCATATTACAAATTTCCCACAGGTACTAAGAATTGAGAGATACAAAAAAAACAATAGCAATTAAAAAAAATAGAACTATTTAAAACTTTAGTTGGATCGAATAAGTGTAAAACATAAACACCAGGAGAAACCTCACTCTGGGGAAAACAAAACAAAACATCAAAAAACATAGATATCAACTGTAAAAAACTAAGCATGAAAAAAAACAACAGTAAACAAATAGTATATTATCTAGGGTTATTTTACTAGATAACATTAACCCCAATAGAGAATACAAAGGGATTAAAGAAGAAAAAATACTTTGGAATAAAAAAATTAATAACTCTGTTACATGTTATTTTATTAATTGGTTATAAATTTAGCTGTTATATTCAGTATATTTTCTTATAAGTACCAGAATGAAGTTTTTACAATGCCTTTTTACTTTCTTCCAATTTTTTACAACAGCAAATACAGGTCTGAAATGTTTATAAACCAAGTTTTTCTTTTCTGTGTAATGTTTAAAATGATCCTTTGAAAAAAGAAAGTTTATGTAGGACACTGTTATAAAAGTGTTACATTTCCCTGTAATGTTTCAGCATTTTTATCATTTTTAGTTTACTCTCTATACTCTTAGGACATTAACTGTGACAGAAAATGGCAAAAATAGTAAAGAGAGTAGAAAAAGTTGATACTTTTCTGTGGCATTTACTCAACTTGGACTTGTTTTCACTAAGTTTCTCTTATATACTCAAAGTCTGTAAGTCTCTGGTGTAATTCAATAAGAAGTCATGAAGAATTCAGGCCCTACTCTATGTTCCTAATGGGAGTTTCCTCTGGCTTTTCTCTGTTACCTTTTGATCAACATGTCAGACCGAAATGAGAACTACAGAGATATAGCAGATAAAGACAAAATATTGTGTTATAGTCAAAACAATT
>NW_006399857.1:3038328-3039264 GCF_000299155.1 Elephantulus edwardii
ACAAAAAGACAAATACTGCATAATTCCACTGTTATAAAACAGGACTGACATGGGGGTTGGGCGAAAGCAAGAAAAGAGAGGATAAATAATGTTCATGGCATTGAAACAGATGAGGGAGAGAACTGTACAAAGGAATATATTATTGGGTATTATTGGCATAACATGAGTCCAGAATAAGAGCTGCATAGTAAAGTGGACTGGGGCAGGCAGGGGACTGTATAAAAATAAAAGCATTTTTTTTCCAAAGGAAGAAGTGAACTGGGGGCTGGGGGCAAGAAGGAAAATGTACAATAATGAATGAGTTGAAATCCAAGTTCTTTATAAACTTTCATTAAAATCTCAACGAAAAAGTAAAGAAGAAGGTGTTGTGCTCAAGAGAGGGCATGTAAAAAAATAAAAAGCAAGTCTGATTTTGAAACTGGGTATTAGAATTGACAACAAGATTAGTAATAGTGTTAGCCACTCTATAAATAGTTATTTTAAAATGGTTGGGCACTTCTCAATGCTATTTTCCACATAACATAGTGTTGAGAATTATGATATTACCACCTTACTTTATATTCTGTATATAGTTTCATCTATTCCAAATTAAAAAAAGAACAAAAATTTTACATTAAAATTTTGTTATTAAAAAAAAGAAGTTAGTTTCTCAAATCAATGTATATTTCAGTAGGTAAGCAATGGAGGCACGTAGAGTCACAGCAGAGAAAACAGTCTGGTAGTACAAGTGTAGCATTCACTTATTGCTGTGGAGCTGAAACCAACTCATAACTGACTGTACTGGGGAGTTTTAGAGGCTGTAAACCACTTTCTAAACCATGGTGCCTATGGAAGCTCTAAGAAACTGGAGAAATGAAAATAGTTACAGAACGATCTTAGGACTTTTGTTCATATATCTTTATTACAACAGGGTGTGAGCTGATTGGATTTATCCTC
>NW_006399857.1:3039839-3044634 GCF_000299155.1 Elephantulus edwardii
ATTTGCTGCACTGAGGTAATGAGGTAATCTGAGTTTGCTGTGATGCTGAACTTTGTGTCACTGGGGGGTCAAATGTCAAAATGACTGCCCCTGTGGGCAGTGGTGGAACTTCCAGTTTAAGACAGGCTTGGAAGCAGGAGTGGCGTCTGCTTCCTAAACCATATGACTCTGGAAACCTTTTGAAGTAGGAGAAACACTGATAGTTACAGAAAGGCTTCAGGCCTTTTGTTTATACTGTTGCTAAGAGTTGTGCTCGACTCAACGACAATCAACAATAGCAAATCACATGAGAGGAGATTGCTCATCTTTATTCTGTGGTGTAGTTGATGAATTTGAACTACCTGTCTTAGGGGTTGGCAGCACAATTCCTTACCCACTAGGCAACCAGAGCTCCATAGTGCTACACTATAATCTCTCAACTTAAAATTCACACTACCTCTGTATCAGACTCAATCAACTTGTAACCAGTTCTTCATTTACATTTTCAATTGCACAAATGTTAAGGTGCTGTATTAAGGAACTGTATCCCAACTTTGGTGTACCTCAGTGATCATCCAGAGGGCTGTTTCTCAAAGATAGCTTGAGTTAGAATATCTGGTTCTTCTAAGCATGACATAAATCCCAAAAGTGGATAGATGGCATTAACAAACACATTTTACTGTAAAATGTGAGGAAAAAGTCTAAATGTGGGAAACCAATGCTAGGGGAAGACTTTCTTTGTGAGCTTGAACCTCCTTTTTGTTAGTGCTGCAGTTAAGTCACTATTCAGGTCAGTATTAGGCAGAGACAAGGAGAGGAAGAACGGAGACATAACCAGCATGGGCAGGAAAGGCTGTCTTCCCTCTGGAAGTAATGAGATTATTTCAGAAGAAGGAGTGACATCAGGAGCAAACGATCAAAAGTGCTTAACACACCGCATCATCCTTGAACTGCCTGTCACGTTGTTCCATAAACCAACAGCAACCCTGGAACTGAGGAGACAGGAGACTGTCATAAGAGATGCCTTGCTCGGTAAAGAGCCTCCTACCTCTGCTTCGGGGGGGAGGCCTATCTTGCTCTTAGAGATGTGTCTTTTCTAATATACTTATCTTTTCTCTCACTTTCATCTTATTTCCTCACTTTTCCTTTCAATCATGTGCCCTATCTAACAAAGGCTTGACACACGCCATGGTTATCACTTCCGGCTTTATTTTCCTTTCCACCAGGCTCAATTTTTTGGGAATAGAGGGGCTAAAGGTGGGTCCCACATCGTACATTACATGTCAAAATAACCCATTTGGGATCCCATTAAAAACAGATTAGAACCTTGTTCTATATGTGCAATCCTCATAATTTCCTCAAAGCTCAAGCCCGTTGTTACAGTCACTTTGTGAATCTGTCTAATTCAGGGTCTTCCTATTTTCCTAGCATCCTAACTTTTCCCAAAGATTGGACCTTCCTGACAATATAGTATGAGTGACAGAATTTCACCATCCTTGCCTCAAGGAGCACCTTAGCTTTGCTTCCAAGACAAATTTGTCTATTCCTTTGGCATCACTTGGTATATTCTTTTTAGAAATTGCCATTTGCTTGTAATTTAATCATTCTCTGAGTCTACAAGAGTCTCAAAACAGTGACCCAGGTCCAAAAAGCTCATCATTTCTGTTGTTGTTCTTATGTGTCATTAAGTCATTTGCAATTCCTAGCGACCCTATGTACAACAGCTCTGAATTCTGCTGTATTTTAAGCCAATCTAATTCTCTCTGACACAGCCACCCTTATTACACTAGTCACTGAGTCAGCATGGCCTTCTCCAAGGACTCGTCCCTCCTTGCCAGTTTATATTGACGATAGTCAGTTCCCTCTCTATTTTTTCACTTTTTTCTCTCAAATATTTTGTACTATAAAAAAGTGGTGTAGGCCACACCTCAAGGCAACTCTCTCTTAGATCAGATAAGGGCTATGACCTGAGCAAGAGCACTGTTGCTACTGTGTAACTTTGTGTTGGAACCAACCCATACTAGCCCTCTATTGGGTTTTTCAGATGCAGCATATCAGAGGGGAGGAGATTGCCCATCTTTCTCTCATGGGTAGCTGATTGATTTGATACATTTGCCTTTGGGATTGCAGAATAAGGATTATATTATTACATAACTGCCAAACTTTCTGTGGAAGGTCTGAGACTGCAGTCTTCAGTATGGATTGAGACTCAGTATCAAGAAAACAAAGATTCTATCCACTGGGCTATTTGGCAGCATTGTGATGGATGGTGAAGAGATTGAGATTGTTCACAGTTTTGGTTTTACTTGGCTCCACAGTCAACACTCTTGGCACCAGCAGTCAGGAAATTAAAAAACATATTGCGATGGGAAAGTCTGTGGTTAGAGATCTCTCTAAAGTGCTGAAGAGTAAAGATGTCAGTCTCGACACTAAGGTGCACCTGATGCATGCCATGGTCTTTACAATCACTTGCAATACATCAGAGAGCTGAACAATGACTAGGGATAATAGAAGGAGAATTAATGCCTTTGACCTGTGGTGTTGGAGGAGAGTATTGAATATACCATGGACTGCTAGGAAAACAAACAGGTTTGTCCTGGAGAGAGAGAAGCCGGGCTGCTCCTTGGAGGAAAGGACTCTGAAGCTTCATATGACTTACTTTGGACATGTTGCAAGGAGAGATTTCATGGTTGGGAGAGTGGAGGGACAGAAAAGGAGAGGAAGATCCTAGGTGAAATGGATTTATTCAGTGACTGGTGTAATGGGGTGGGTGTGTTGGAGATGGTGAGATTGGCACAGGGATAGGGCAAAGTTTAGGGCTGTTGTACATAGGGTTCCTATGAGTCGCAGGTGACTTGAGGCACATAACAACAACAACAAACATAATTTCCAAAACATTAAGAAACATAGCTCAGCTAAGTTAAAACAAATCAAAGGGAAGGAAAAACCACACAATTCAGTTTCTGATAGTTTCATAACTGATATACATCACTGAGAATGCTAAAATAAACTTTTTCAATATGCCAATTGTTGTCATGAGCCACATACCCAAAGCAATATATACAAACTTCTTCAATATATAAATTAAGATTTAGGAGTTAATCCAATGCTCTCTGCAGTGGCTGTACCTCTCACCTTCTAAGACCTCTGTATTGTTTTGAAAAAATTTAGTCTTGTAGTACTGAATGAACCAGCGCTGTACTTAGACATATATTATGTGTCTCCACCTTCAACCAGCAGGAAATCCCTGGGAAGCATAATCTCAGTAAAGAGGCTAGGGGTGATGTTGAAGCAAGAAGCAACTGTTTCTGACTGCTACTGTTTAATCTGTTCCCTATAGAAATGAAAGCAGCCTTTTATCTTTGAGTTGAATAAGGTGATTTCGAAGTGGAACAAGATGACACCACAGTAGTGGATGCTGATGTTTTTTTAGTCAATTCAGTGCATGACTTACGTGAATTTTAAGACTGAGATAAACTTCACTAATGTAATGGCTTCTGGGGAATAGTTCAAAATGTCTTTTAAGTCTCTTAAACTGTTGTTGCTTTTACATTCTGTGTTACAATGTAATGCCAGTGTCAGATCTGCTGCAGTTAATGACTTGTCATCTCTTTTCTGTCATCTCCATAGAAATGTGCTTCAGGCTGAAACCTGACTCACAAGTAGAAGTATTAAAGTATTATTTTTCAAAACATAAGAATGTAAGAATTTATTAAAATGATAAAACATTAGTATAAACACTTTAATAAATGTTTCATAATCAGTTTTCTTGTTCATTTTAATTTTCAAAACATTAATATTTATATGGGCCAGAGTTTTCCTTAAATTTTATTCAATAAAAAATTCTGCTATATTTGCTTTAGCTTATTTCTATTTACTAATAAAATGTATTTGTTATTAATTTAATGCTGCTTTTCACAATATATTAATATGAAACTTATGGACAAGTAATATTTTATAGAATCAAGTAGTTCAATGGCTATTTGTATTTTATTGGATAAAATCATCATGTGGGAAACTGCATATATTTAAAGCATACATTTTGGCAACTTATAAATAACATATGACACACATCAAATCAAATTGTACACTTTCCCATCAGCAGAAAAATTTCCTTGTACTTAATCTTACTACCCTCTTTGAACTTTCCGACACCTACCCTTGCCTTAGACCACCAGCAATAACTAATCTGCGTATAGTCATAGTATATAAGTTTATATCTTTTTTAGAATTTTGTATCAATAGAATAATTGAGGATCAACTTCTTTCATCCTTCTTTTTCATCTGAAGAATAAACATTAATCTATGTCTTAGGATATATAGAGAGTTTATGTATTTATTTTTTTACCAAGAGATACTCCTTTGTATAGATTTACCACAGTATACTTATTTATTCTTTTACCTACTCAATAAAATGTAAGTTTTGAAAGTAAAGAATAAAGAGCCTTTATTTGTTACTGCTGACTGTTTATTCTAGAAGCACCTTTTTAAATGTAAAACATTTAAGTCATAATTTTTCTAT
Organism: Elephantulus edwardii; assembly: GCF_000299155.1. Taxonomy (NCBI): domain Eukaryota; kingdom Metazoa; phylum Chordata; class Mammalia; order Macroscelidea; family Macroscelididae; genus Elephantulus; species Elephantulus edwardii. Next base: position 3,044,341 of record NW_006399857.1, read on the forward strand.
TACAAATAATGTAATTTATGAAACTATTTTTTTTCTAATGAATTGTATCTTTTTTGCTTGTAATATTATGGATTATGATTTTTGGTATCACCCAAGAAGAGTGCTAACGTTCATTACAGAGACAGAAGAGGAAGAAAAGACCAAAATGGATGTCAGAAGAAACTATGAAAAGTGCACTGGAGCGCAGAGAAGCCAAAGCAGAAAGAAGAATTCAAGATACTAAAGAACTAAAGAGAATATTTCAATGGCAGTGCAGGATGACAAAATAAAATATTGCAATGAAATGTGCAAGGA
>NW_006399857.1:3046153-3050163 GCF_000299155.1 Elephantulus edwardii
ATGCTTGGGAGAGTGGAGGGCCGGTGCAGAAAGGGAAGGCCCTCTAGGAGGTGGATGGATTGATTCGGTGACTGGGGTAATCGGGATGAGTGTGTCAGAGACAGATTGGTAAAGAACAGAACAGAGTTTAGACTGTTGTACATAGGGTTGCTATGAGTCGAGAGAGACTCGACGGCACATAACAACAACAACATGATTTTTGGGTTATATTTTTTTTAAAAAATCTTTGGATAACCTAAGGTAAATATTTTCTCTTAAATTATACTTTTAAATTTTATATTTTTGTATTTTATAATTAGAACACATGTGATTTAATTTTTAAGTTGACTATATCTAATTATATCATTATCATCATATACAAGTAAATACTCTTGAAGATTGTAAAACATAGCTGAAATGGTATATGTTCAAATAATAAGAAATTCAAGTTGTATTCAAACTTGGTAATGGACATAACATATCAGAGCTGATATTACAGATGTAGCTTAGATGAAAGCAGAGAATAAAAAAATATTTACTTGTGTCATTGACTCTTCAATGGTATTTGACTGTGTGAGCCATCATAACTTATAAACTGAATGAGAATTCTAAAAACACTTAATTGTTTTAATTTAGAATGTGTATATGGACAAAACCCCGTCATTTAAATAGAATAATAGGATACCCTGTGTTTTAAAATCAGAAAAGGTGTGCATTCAGCTTCTATCTTTAATATAACATATTCAGTATCTATACTGAACACGTAATTCCTAACATATAATATCGACAAATAATTGTTACTCTGGTGGCCGAGTGGTAAAAAGCTGTGCTGTAATCCTGAAGGTATGCTGTTCAAAGCCACTAGCTGCTCTATAGGGGAAGGATAGGCAATCTCCTTCTGTGCAATAGCCTCTGAAAACACACTGGAGGGTCAGCTATGGGTCATTTCAGACTCTATGGTACAACAACAACAAACTTCACCCAAGGGGGGGGGGAAATGCTGTTAGAAAGTTTAATATGTAAAGTGTTAAATTCTCTGACTATATCTGTATAGTGAAGACTATCAGTATGTATAGCATGGAAATATTTTCTAGAATGAATTATTTCAGCACAACTTGAAACTGAACAAAATCAAACTGATAAATGCAAAGGACTTTCCTCGTTGTCTCTCCCTCCAAGTTATTATATGCCAATCAGTAGGCTGACAAGACGACAAAACACTACACAGTCCTGCCTTATCCTCATAAGGTTGTAATGTTGGCTCTGCATAAGTCCTTTGCTACAGACATGTTGTTTGATGTCTTGACTGCTGTTTCCATGGACATTGCTAGTGGATCCAAATAAAATGTAATCATTGAAAATACCATAATATTGTTTACCTATCCACGGAGGATATTTTGTTTTCTTTATTTTGAAGTGGCCCTGAGAGTCTTATCAATTATCTGCTACTATTTATAGACTATTTGAGTGTCCATTTCTTCAAAATTGGACAAGAAGGGCTTCTTTTTTAACTATTAGCCTGGAAGCCCTCTGGAACCTGTCAAACATTGGTATGGTATTTAAGTGATACTGCTGGTACATAAATACTGATAGTATAACTTCTAGCATCACTGGGTCATGCAAGTCACATGAAACTATAAGCTGACAGATAAATTAAAGAAGCTATATTTATCTTAGAATTTTTTTGTAAACTGTGTAAAGGTTAAGTGTCTTCTCATTTTGACTTAAATTATAAAATGCATTAACCTAGCTAACATTTAAGGTATTCAAATTTGAATCGAAAACAGGTATTACTTTTTAGGAAGACACTTCTGAGTAAATAATTTGAGAGAATAGACTTTATGAAGAAGAATTTGTCAGGATCAAAGGAAGACTCATCAACAACCAGCATTATAGGTATGACATACCTTGAAAGTAAGGAGGAGTTGAAATGCTTAGCAGAAGATCAAGGACTATAACCTTCAATACTGACTATATCTAAACATCAAGAAGAAATACCTCCTTACCATTGGGTCAATAGGCAAAACAATGATGGATGTAGAGAAGACTGAAGTTGTCAATTATTTTATCCTGTTTGAGGCCACAATCAGCACCCTTGGTTACTGGCAGTTAAGAAATAAAAAAACTATATCAATACAGAAGAAATATGCTGTCAAAGACCTCTCCAAGATGTCAAAGAGCAAATTATGTCAGTGTAATGAATAATGTGCACCTTATCCAAGCCTTTTAAATGACTTGCTATGCATCTGAAAACTGGGAAGTAGCTAAGATAACAGAAGAACCCTTGTCTTTGTGTTGTGGTTGGAGAGGAGTACTGAATATCCCATTAGACTACTGAAGGAACAAACAAATATGTCTTGGAGAAAGTGTGACCAGGGTGCTCCTTCTTGACAAGGATGCCATTTTATGTAATTCAGGCATGTTATTATGAAGAGCCAGTCTTGGAAAAAGCCATCATGTTTGGAAAGGTATAGTGTAAGTGAAAGAGAGGAGTGCCCTAAAGAGATGGATTGACAAAGTGACTGTAACAATGAGCTCAAATATATTAGAGATGAGAATGGTGCCAAATGGGGAGGGCCAGATCTGTTGCTGTAGGGAAGGGTCATTATGAGTCATAGTTGAGTAGATGACCCTTAACAACAACTCAATGGACAATTCCAGCAAAGGGATGGGGTTAATATAGGTAAGTTTATATTCTGTTGATAGGCCACTGTTATTGATTGAACGTTCCTTTTTTCATATTATATGAATTTGGTTCATTTAGGAAGATGATGTCAACTGAATTTTTAAAGAAAAAAAGATCCTTATTTGTCACAATATCAATTTATTTTAATGGTAAAATAGACTTAACAAACGTTTAAAATGTAACCTTTTTATCTCAAATAGAAAGTCAGTATCCTTTTATGATATTTTAGAATTAAATACGTGAATAATTTATTCACAAGTCCATTTATTCCTAACCATCCTCAAACAATATTTTTTTCTTTCCCCACCAATAATTCATAGTTATAACACCCCAAACCTATACAGAAAACGTAACTATATATATATAAATCGACTATCACTTGTAAAATGACAAGTAATGGGAGACTGTGTGTGTATTTGTGTGTGAATGGTTTATAAAAATCCTACAAGTAATTCTGAAAAACTTCTCTTCAAGCCTTCATTGAGATCATTCCTTAAGAACTTTCATCCATCTCAGACATTTAATTTTCCAGATCTTGGCTGTGGAACAGCATGTGAAGATGTGAAAATAGCCCTGAGTTTGGTATTAGATGACCTAGGTTCAAGACCTTACTCTGTCATTTGCAAGTCTTTTGATCCAAGGCTTGCACTTTTTTTCCATTCATGATTTTAAAATTGAGATAAAATAATCTAATACAGTAGCTTAAAAAAAAGAAATGAGTTCATACAAAAGCTCTTTTTAAAACAAAAAAAAATGGTTATTTAATCAAATGAATGCTTCTTAATATCATACACTTTTAACATAAAAGTGTGCACACTTAACAATTAAGAGATTCGTCTTATTGCTCTGTACTTATCAACCTTTTCTTATTTTGAAGTACAGAAGCTTATTTTTAAATTTTTCCAATTATAGATTTATTTCAAATGTTCAGGATCTAGTTTAAATTTTCACACCTCACAGTGAGAAAAATGTTATTGTTGGAGGAATGTTAACTAATTTCTTTTGGGATAAAAATTGCATCACCAAAAAATTTACTGGGAGGATATGAACTATATTATTAATTATGTGGGGGGAATATGTGGGTAAATGTAGCCTTAAAATCACGACTGACCAAGAAATTCATTGTAGTCTATCAGGCATTGCAAAGTTATTGAAATAACAGATTTTTGTTTTAGGAATAGATATAGAAAGCATTCAGAACGTGCAAATTAAAAGCAGCACTGATATCCATGTTAGTCTACAAAAATTAGATCTAAGTAAAAATTGAATTATTTAAATATTCTTTGCTGTCATAGGAAAAAGCACATTTAAAATGGAAATAATATCAGGTTGACAGAGATTAAAA
>NW_006399857.1:3052526-3053499 GCF_000299155.1 Elephantulus edwardii
GGTATCTGAGACTTGGACAATGACAAGGTTGATAGAAGAATTGGTACCTTTGAGTGAGTTGTGGTGCTAGAGAAGAGTCTTGAACACACTAACACAACCAAAAAACAAGTAAGTCTGTCTTGGAGAGAGTGAAACCAGGTTTCTCTTTGGAGGCTAAGATTTTAAAGCTCTGTCCCACATACTTTGGTCATGAGGCCAGGAGGGACTGCTCCTTGGAGGACATCCTGCTCAAAAGGGTGGATGGACAGTGCAGAAAAAGAAGACACCGGATGAGATGGATTAATACAATAACTGGGACAATTGGGCTTGGTTGGGATGTTGGAATTAGTGAGACTGGCTCAGGACAGGGCAGGATTCAGAGCTGTTGTACACTGGGTCACTGTGAGTCTCAGGCAACTCAACAGCATGTAATAACAACCACATCTTAGATGAAATATAATGAGAAGATCCAGAGATGAGAGAATATGGAGCCTTCACCTTAGTACTTTGAACACATATCAATAAGGGACAATTGCATAAAAAAAAACAAAAAACCATAATACCCAAAAAAGTAGATGATCAGTGAAAAAGAAGAAAAATCTCAGTAAGATAGATTTTAAAATAACTGAAACAATGGTATCATACCTATTAACAATGGTGTGGGTGGAGCAGGACCTGGTAATATTTCATTTTATTACATAAGAGTCAGAATAAATTTCTTGTTGTTTTTAGGTCCTTTAAGTTGCCTGTGGCTCAAAGTGAGCCACGCCTGTCTTGCACTAAGCCAAGCCTAGGAAACGTAATGGAAAGTAAGCTAAGAGTCAGTACAATTCAGTGGCAATGAACGAGTGAATGATATGTGTGAACTTACATATGTGTCTTTGTGCATATATTTATTTGTTGTTGTTGTTGTTGTTATGTGCCGTCAAATCACCTGCGACTCATAGCAACCCTATGTACAACAGCCCTAAACTCCTCTCTGTCCTGTGCCAAT
>NW_006399857.1:3070711-3071563 GCF_000299155.1 Elephantulus edwardii
AGCATTTATTCATAAGAGACTGAGTTAGTTTACTCAATATTTTGTTGATTGCCTTCAAGCCAAGTAAGACTCACAGTGACCCTATGAAAAAAATGCCTGAAGCCCCTCTAAAACTATTAACATTTATCAAAGTTAGAAGAGTTTCCAGAGGCATGTTCTTTAGGAAGTGGATGTCATTCCTGCTTCCAATTACTCAATATAAGGCTATCTAATTTGGTGAATTCAAACTGCTTGCCTTTGGGTTGGAAGCACATCTCCTTACCACTAGGCCACCAGAGTTCCTTACATGTAACCAAAAAATATGCCCTTTCTGTTGAAGGTTAAATTCATGGAAATTCAGTCACAAATTAAAGACTTGAGATCAGCTAAGAGTGATATCATTTTTGGAACAATTCATTCCTTCTTTTCCAACCATTCCCTCACTTCTCTCTTGTTACTTGTTGACTTCTGAGATGTAGGTCAACTTCAGTGACATGACCTAATTATTGTTGTTGTTGTTATGTGCTGTTGAGTCACTTGAGACTCATAGCATGCATATTTTAATACATATTTCTTCAGTAACTTTAATAAAGTTGATTTATGCTATTATTAAAGATAAAGCTATAATAGTTTCTTAATAGAAACTATTCTTATTGATTTCTTTATAACTTTTAAACAATTACACTATCAAGATAAGTTCTCAGAAAAGAAAAAAAATTCCATATATTTAGAATGGAGATATAGATATATAGATATAGACATATATCGCTATCTATCTATCTATCTATCTATCTATCTATCTATAGAGAGTTATATAATCTCAATATGGACTCAAATCTCTCTCTCTCTTTCTCTCCCTCCCTCTCTCTCTCT
>NW_006399857.1:3072343-3084313 GCF_000299155.1 Elephantulus edwardii
AATGTTGTGATTAATAGGGTAATATCCATTATGCATGCAAGGAAGTTCAGTGAATAGAATAATCATTCAAATATACACACCGATAACCAGAGCTAAAGAGGAGGAAATGATCTAATTAGGAGATATAATTTAGCGAATAAAAAAAAATCCACTGAGATAGCAGACATAAAAAAATAAAATAAAACCACAAAAAACCCAACAACAAATCAACCCACAGCAAAACAACCACCACCACCAACACACCCAACCACAACACATAAAGGTGTCTAGACTCTCCCATGTTCTATAGTATTTTACGAAATTGTTGTTCTTCAGAACTGCATAGTATTCCACTATGTGAATACAATTTCTCAATCCTTTCATTTGTTAATGGGAATATAGGCAGTTTCCATTTTCTTTTTTATTGTGAATAACATTGCTATGAATATAGGCATACATATCTCCATTATCAGTTCTAATTTCCCAGGAGAATACATTCCTAGGAATGCAATGGCTTGGTCATATGGGATTCCTATATTTAGCTTTTAGAGGAAACATCAAACTGCCTTCCAGTGTAAGTGTACCATTTTGCAGTCTCAGCAGAAGTGCATGAAACTTCCAGTTCCTCTTCATCCTCATCAAAATGTATTGCTTGCTGTCCTGTTAGACACTGCTATTATTGCCGTGTTGAGATAACACAGTATGGCCATTTTGATTTGTATCCCTCTACCAGTGATTTTGAATATTTCTTCATATATCTGTTGGTGAATTGAATGTCTTCTTTTATGGAGAGTCTTTTTACGTCCATTGCCCATTTCATGACTGAGTTATCAGTCTTTTTCTTGTGGTGATCCTGTTGTATTCTGTGCACTTTCATTTTGAGACCATTTTAAGAAATGTCATTGTCAAATGTTTTTTGTGTTTTGGGGCTTTTAGGTTCCCCCCCCAAAGAAATAGAAGTTCTTTTCACATTTACTGGAAAAACGTTTTGATACACACTGGGACTTGAATTTAGAAATCCATATTCATCCATTGTATTTTTTCTTTGTTGTACATTTCTGATTTTGAAAGCTTATTTATGCCATAGACTAGAGGCATCTAAGTTTGCTCCCATTTCGTCTCTTATGGTCCTTCTGGTTTGGGGTTGTACCGCTAGGTCTTTGATTCAACGTTTGTTGATTGTGGTGTATGGTGTGAAAGTTAGATCTTTTTTCTGTTTTCTATAAGTACATATTCAGTTTTGTCATTACCATTTGTTGAAGATGTTATTGTTTTCCATTTAGTAAATTTTGTTTCCATGACAAATATCAATTGATTGTAGTTAGATGGGTAGATTTCTGGATTCTCAATCCCATTTCCTTTATTTATGTCTCTGTTACTGTACCAATATCATGCTGTTTTGGTTATTATGACTGTGCAGTATATTTGAGGTTGAAGAGTGCAATGCCTCCCACTTCATTTTTATTTTTCAGAGAAGCTTTGCTTATTCAGGATCTCTTCCCTTTCCAGATAAAACTAAAAATTGTCTAATCTGTGTCTTGGAGAAAGTGAAGCCAAATTTCTCCTTGGAGGCTAGGATTTTGAAGCTCCATTTCACATACTTTGGTCACATGGTCAGGAAGGACCAGTCCTTCGAGAAGGACTTCATGCTTCGAAGGGTGGATGGATGGCACAGGAGAAGAAGACCTAGGATGAGATGGATTGATACAGCAACTGGGGCAATGCAGATTGGTGTATCAGAATCAGAGAGACTGGCTCAGAAATCGACAGGCTTCAGAGCTACTGTACAAAAGGTTGCAAGAAGTTGCAGACGATTTGATGATGTATAACAAAATAACCTCTTTAAAGAATGAGTATGATATTTGTAGTGGCTTTGAGTTGAGCATGTAGATTGTTCTTGATAGTATTGTCATTTTCACACTTTTGAGTCTTCCTATATATAGGAATATTTTTCCATTTAGTTAGATCTCTTATTGTTTCTTGTAGTAGTATATTGTTGGTTTCCTTATAGCAATTTTTTGTGTCTTTATTTGACTTATTATCTCAAATAAAAAATGAAATAGGTGACATCATTACAGAACCAGCTGAAACTAAATTTATAATAATGGGATATTATGAAAAGATATACTCTGAAATATTTGAAAACCTATAAGAAATGGACAAATCCTAGGAACCCACACTCTACCCAGACAGACACAGACAGATGAAGAACACTTGAATAAACCCATCGCAAAAGAAGAAATTGATCAAGTCATAAAAATATTTCGCCACATAAAAGTCCTGGCCCATACAACTTCACACATTAATTCTACCAAACATTCAGAGGTGAACTATAACCAATTCTACTTAAAGTATATTAAAATATTGAAAAAGAAGGTGCATTCTCAGAGTCACAAGCCTAATACCAAAACGAGGCAATGACATTACCATTTAAACCTTTTACTTCACCACTTCCCCCCTCTTCTTTGACCTCTAGACATTCTAGTGTAAATTCTGGAGTCTCTTATAACACTCATTTTGATCTTTTCTTTGTCTTATCTTTTACCAAAAAAGAACACTGGAGACTAATTTCTTTTATGGACATAAATACAAAAATCCTTTAAATGCTAGCCAATAGAATCCAGAAGTACATCTATAAAATAACTTATCATGATTAAGTGGGATTCATTTCAGTTATACAAAGATGATTTCACATAAGAAAAACAATTAAGAACAAGGACCACATGGTCCTATCAATTGATACAGAAAAGTCCTTTCAAAAATCCAGCATCCCTTCCTGATTAAAATACTCAGCAAAATAAGAAGACATTTCATCAACATAGTGAAAAATATATATACAAACTAAGAGCCACCACAATTCTCAATGGAGAAAGATTAAATACATTTATCTTGAAAACAGGACAGACAAGGCTGTCCACTATAAAAACTCCTATTCAATAAGGAAGTATTTGCTAAAGCAATAAGACAAAATAAAAAAATAAGAGCTATCAAAATTGGCAAAGAAGTGGTAATATTATTGCTATACACAGTCGATATGATAGTGTACACAGAAAACTCCACAGACTGAAAAAAACCCCACCCAAAAAACCCCCCATTATGCCTAGTATATAGACACCACTGCACCAATTCCCAGCATCATGATAGATGGTGAAGAGATTGAGACTATAAAGAATTTCAGCTTGCTTTGCTCCACAATCAACACTCTTGGGACCAGCAGAGAGGAAACTAAAAGATGAATTGCCTTTGGAAAAATCTGGCAAGGACCTCTCCACAATACTGAAGAACAACATTGTCAATCTAGATGCTAAGATGCTCCTGATTCAGGCCAAGATCTTTGCAATTACTTGCTATGCATTAGAAAGCTAGAAATCTCTAAAAATTATAGAAGAATTGACGTCTTTGAGTTGTGGTATTAGAAAAGAGTGTTGAATATACCATACTGATAGAACAAACAGATTTCTCAATGTAATTGGCCTTTTGACTTTCTGGGTGCTGATACCAGTGTTTATTGTGGAACCAAGCAAGCTCAAATTCTTTACTAAGTCACTCTAGTGATTAAGATGTGCCTGATCCAGGCCATGTTCTTTGCAATTACTTACTACACATATTAGAGGCCTGGACAATGACTTAAGATGACATAAAAAGGATAAATGCCTTTGAATTGTGGTGCTCAAGGTAGTACTGAACATACCATGGGTGTCAAGAGAACCAACAGTTCTATCCTAGAGAAGTTGAAAACAAGTTGCTTCTCGGAGACAAGAATTTTGCAGCTCTGTCTCACATACTTTGGACATGTTGGCAGAAGGGCCAATTCTTGAAAAAAGGACATCATGCTTGGAAGGGTGGACGGACAGCGTAGGCGAGGAAGAGCATGGATAAGACAGACACAGTAACTGTGGTAATGGGGCTTTGTGTGTCACAAAAAATTAAACTGGCTTAGAATATGGCAGGGTTTAGAGCTCATGTACATAAGGTCACTGTGCTTCACTGGAAAATCTATGGAACATAACAACACGTCTTCCCAAGTCTTCCTAAGAGAAATCTTTTCATGAGCTACCCAGTAGCTTCTGGTGGTACAGTGCATTTGGAAGTGAGTTGTTAACTGGGAAGATTGGCAGTTAGAGTTCACTAGCTAATTTATGAGAGAAATATATTGTCAGTTTGTTTAAAAAAATATTACAGCTTTAGAACTCTATCGGGTTTCCAGTTCTATATTTTTAATCATTCAATATCTTAAGTTGTAAGTCAGAATCAATTCAAGGACATTTGGTTTGGTAACTTTATTTATTTATTTATTTATTTTTCTAATTCAGTGACAAGGGAGCTCTGGTGGCCTAATGGCAAGAAGCTGCACTGCAAATCCCAGAGGTACGTAGTTCAAATACACCAGATGCTCTGCTGGAGGAGGGACAATCACAGTTTTAATTTATTTGGCTCCACAGTCAACACTCTTGGTAACAGCAGCCAGGAAATCAAGAGACGAATTGCATTGGGAAATTGGGCTGTGAGGGACCTCTCAAGAGTACTGAAGAACAACGACATCAGGCTGGAGACTAAGGTGCGCCTGATCCAGGCTATAGTCTTCGCAATTACGTGCTATGCATCAGAGAGTTGGACAGTGAATAGGGTTGATAGAGAATTGATGCCTTTTAGCTGTGGTGCTGGAGAAGAGTGTTGAATATACCATGCACTGCTAGGAGAACAAACAGGTTCATCCTGGAGAGGGTGAAGCCAGAATGTTCCCTGGAGTTAAGGATTCTGAAGCTTCCTCTGACTTATTTTGGGCATGTTGCAAGGAGGGACTGGCCCTCGGGGAAAATATGCCCTATACCTGTGGTGACTATTTAAGCACCATCCTAAACCAAAAGCTGATAGTTAAAATTAACCAGCCACGTCTTGGGAGGCAGGACTTTGTAATCTACGCTAGCAGATTGCTGTCATGGAAATTCAACTGGCAGTTATGTTCTAAATGGTAAAAATCCTAGAAGTCTAAATCATGGCACACAAGAGTGGCATCATGTGTGTGGATGTAAACATATTTTGGAATAGGGTTTTTAATGTAAAAGAGGTCATATCACTGTGAGTGAGCTGTGTAAAATCACACAAAAGAGAGAAGGAAGGAAATACAATGAATTTTTAGCCCTATGGAACTGAAGTACAGAAGCTGGAGACAAATACCTTCTTCCAAAGTCTATAAAGAAAGAAAGCCTCCTCTGCAGCTTGAAACTTGAATTTGCACTTCTAATGGTCTAAATGTTTAGAAAATAGCATGGATCTTTGGGGGTTTTTTTTGTTTTTTTTTTTCCTCTTTGTTAAAGTCACCCATTTGTAGTACTTCCTTTGGACCACTACTAAGAAATATATCAGCCCCTTAACTGTTAGTAAGGATATTCTGGGGAATAAGTACAGCAAAGCCATCTTACACTTATTGTCTTAGCTTAAAAAAAGAGCTTTTCCCAAGAAAATTTAGAGATGAAATTGAAAGGAAGGAGGTGAGAGTAACGGAATAAGAGTAAATTACATACACTAGGCAGTGAAAGTGCTCAAGTAATATAAGGTGACAAGTCACAAGTTTTGAATTTAAACCTGGGTATGATTTTAACAAAATTTTTTCATTTATTATTAATTTCAACGAAAATTTACAAAAACTTTGGATTTTCATTCATTCATTGTTGTACTTTTCTCCCCTCCCAACTCTGCCCTCAAGTACACTCTCTTGGAAAAGCAGAAGAAAAACTCTAATTGTTTTATAATCCCTCCCCCAGATCCACTCCGTTATGCAGCCTTCGCTCTGGACTCCCATCATGACAAAAATACCCAATCACATATCCCTTTTAAACAGTTTTCTCCTCATCTGTTTCAATGCAGTATACATTATTGAACCCATTTTTCTTAATCTCCCCCAACTCCAATGTCAGTCCTATTTTACAACAGTAGCAACATGTAGTATTTGTCCTTTTCTGACTGAGATTTTACTCAGCATAATGTCCTCCAGGGTCACCCATTTTGAATAATATTGTGTGAGTTCCTTGTTTTTCAATGCAGTGTAATATTCTATCGTGTGAATATACCACAGCTTCTCTATCCATTCATTTGTTGATGAACACGTAACTTGTTTCCAACTCCTTGCTATTGTGAACAAAGACGTGATAAACATGGATGTGCATATATATTGGATGTCAGTTATGGTCTCTTTGGGGTATATTTCCAGTAGTGGAATTGCTGGGTCAAATGGTATTTCTATTTGCAACTATTTGAGAAAATGCCATACCACCTTCCACAGTGGCTGCACCATTTACACTTCCACCAACAGTGAATAAGGGTTCCAGTTTCTCCACAATCTCCCCAGCATTTTTTGCTTGCTGTTCTGTTAAATTTTGTTATTCTGACTGGGGTGAGATGATATCTCATAGTTGTTTTGACTGGTAAAATGACAGACACATAGATCAATGGAATAGAATTGAGAGCCTGGAAATCAGCTCATCTATCTGTGGTCAACTGAATTTTGACAAGGAGATGAAATCAGTTAAGTAAGGAAACGACAGCCTTTATAACAAATGATGTTGGCAAAATTGAAAAAGTATCTGCAAAAGTCTCAAGCAAGATCCGCACCTCACTCCATATACAAAACCAAACTCAGGGTGGATCATGGACCTAAGACCTAAACCAAGGACTATAATCTTCATTAAAGAAAAGCTTGGAAAAATGCTAGAAGTCCTAATCCACAACATAAACAATCTGCCAAGTATCCTTAAAAACCTATAACCAGAAGAATATAAAATAGATGAATGGGACCTTCTAAGAATCAAATCCCTGTGCACATCCAAAAACTTCTCCAACAGGGTAAAAAGGGAAGCCACAGACTGGAAAAAGTATTTGGTAATGACATCTCAGATAAGGGACTTATATCTAGAATTTATAAAATACTTGAGCACCACAAGACGACAAATAATCCAATTGAAAAATGGGCACAGGATATGAACAGACACTTCACCAAAGAAGACATTCAGATGGCTAACAAGCACATGAATAAATGTTCAAAATCCCTAGCTCTAAGAGAGATTTAATATATTTTATTAATGATAGTATCATGATTTTAAATAAACCCAGTCTTTTAAAGCAAGTAGCTTTAAACTTAATGTGGTTTCTAATTCTTCTACTACTACTAATTAACAGAAAATACTGATGACAAAAGTCCAGAGTGAAAGCTCCATAATGAAGTGAACTTGTAGGGGGAGATTTTATAACAATGAAAGAATTAGTTTTTTACTTTTCTAAGAGAAAAGCAAACTAGGGGAAGGGGTGAACAGGGAGGAAAGTGTGCTATGATGAATGAATGGAAATCCAAAATCTCTGTAAACTTTCATTAAAATTAATTTAAAAAGCAACCACCATCCAAAAAACACCCTTAGCATTCTTATTCAAAATTTCCATTCATATATTCATATTATAAACACAATAGTTGGAAGGTATTGTAATCCTTATCAATATGCATGTTATCTGAACCTGTTATAAAAATTTTAATTCATTCATAAACTAAGGATTTATGAAAGATCTATTGCATAATTTTCATAATATAAAATATTTCCAAGATTTATTAAGAGAAATGGGGAGAGGGATATTTTTGTCTCTGTTTTCCATCTTTTTCTTTATTCTAGAATTACCAAATGTATTAAAACATGATCTCTCATTCTTATTTTGATGACACAAAACTGTTCACTATTGTAAAAGACTAATGATGTCTTGAATAGATTTATTATTTTTTCAGTATAGAGCATCACTCTAAGTGCCGTGTTTGACACTCTCAATTCCAATTTATTTCCTCACCTCAGAGTAACCTCAGATATTAGATTAATGTCATCTGATAACAGAGTACAGTTCTGCCTGACATATTTTCAGTTGCCATAGACAATACCTTGATGAACTCCTTTAAAGTAAAGTAAATCTTTTATGTCATAAAACAAATGGCAAAGTATACCATTGCAAACATAATGAACACTTCTTGAGGATAAAAATATCAACATACGTTTCAGAAGAAAATAAAAATACGGTACTTTTAGTGTTGGTGCCCCCCCAATTTACCCCATTGTCTTAATTATTCTTCTTATCTCACCAAAGCAACATCCCCTGGCATATCAGGAATGTTGCTGTTGATGTTAGGTGCGATTGAACTGAGTATGACCCATGAAAACACTGCAAACAACAGATCAGAACCATGTACTAACATGGGCCATCCTCACACTTCCTGGCACATTAGGACCCATTGTTGTAGTTTCCTTGTTAATTTCTCTAGTTGAGAGCCTTCTTCTCTTTCTCCAGCCTTCAACCTTTCCAAACATGATGTCTTTTTCCAAGGAATAGTCTCTCTCAGCAACATGCACAAAATATGGGATATGAAGCTTTTCCATGCTTGCTTCCAAGGAGTGCTCAGTTTGTACTTTTTCCAAAAAGATTTGGTTTTCTTTAGGCAATCTGTGGAATATTCAGTACTCTTCTCCGGCATCATAGCTCAAACGTATCAATTATACTTTTGTCATTCTTATTCATTGTCCAGTTTTCAGATGCATAGCGAGTTATTGAAAAGACCATGGCCTGAATCAGGTGCACTTTAGTCCTAAAACTGACATCATTGCTCCTCAATAATTTGGAGAGGTCCCTGACTGCATTTGTTCCCAATGCAATACATCAATAGTTCAATAAGTTAATCATTATTATAATAACTCTTGTTCCATAGATGATAAAATCGAGACGAAATGTTATAATTGTATTAGTTAACAAAGTAAGGTTGTTAACAATTATAGCTTGTTTGGTTCCACAGTCAACACTCTTGGCACCAGTAATCAGGAAATAAAAAGATGGATTTCACTGGGCAAGATCTGTTTTCAGGGATCTCTCCAGAATACTGAGCAGCAACAATGTCACTCTAGAGACTACAAAGCACCTGATCCAGGTCATGGTCTTTGAAATCACTTGCTATGCATCAGAGAGCTGGACAATGACTACGGATGACAGAAAAAGAATTGATGTCTTTGAATTGTGGTTGAAGTCAAGAGTCTTGAACATGCCATGGAAAACCAAGAAAACAAATAGTTTTTTCTTGGAGAGGGCGAATCCAAGTTTTTCCTTGGAGCCTAGGATTTTGAAGCTCTGTCTCACATACTTTAGACATGTGGCCAGGAGGGACTGGTCCTTGGGGAAGGACATTATGCTTGAAGGTTGGGGGGACAGCACAGGAGAGGAAGACCCAGGATGAGATGGATTGATAGAGTGACTGCGGCAATGAGGATAAGTATGTCGGAATCAGGGAAACTGGCTCAGGAGAGGGGAGGCTTCAGAGCTGTGGTGCATAGGGTAGCTCTGTGTTGCAGGCATATAACAGCAATGACAACAACAAAGCCAGGGATTACAGATGCAGAATAAGAATGCAAACATTTGTCTTAACAATTTATTCCCCTCACCTCTTTCTTTCCAATAACACTTATTTTAGATTCCATGATCATATGTGATTTGTAGAAGTATCTGTAATTGAACTATGAACATTGTTATATCATTTTACTTATTCTACTATTTTTTTAAATTTTATTATATTTTTGTGTGTACTATCAAATCGGATCTGACTGATACAGGAAGAGATTGCCCCTCCTTCTCCAGCAAAGCATCTGGTGATTTGAATGGCCCACCTCTGGGATTGCGGTGCAGCTTCTTGCCAATAGGACACCAGAGCTTGCCTTACTCATTCTACTGTTGTTGAGAATATACACAACAAAATATACAACAATGCAGTTTTTATGTGCTCTATTTAGAATCATTGATTCTTATCCTCCCCCCAGATGTTATTTCCCCATTAATGTAATTTGCAGCCCTCTAAAGTTCTTATTTAATCTTACAATAGGTTATTTGACAATTTGGTTGTTTGTAGATGCTTTTTTTGTTGTCTGTAGATGCTTTTTATACAAGTATAATCCTTGAGGTAGATATTTTTTACTAGTTAAGCTATTACATGGTTTTAAGAAGACTCCAGGGGATATTTTGTTTTTCAGATTTAAATGTTATCTTGGGGTAATATTGAAACTTCTGGCTTCAGAAAGTCTGGAGTCAATGAGAATTTGAAATTTTCTTCTTCATTTCCTACTTTTCTGCCATCATTCTTCTATAGAATCTTTCTTCAGTTTATTTATTAATGGTAGCCAGGTAAAATGCAGTTCTTCTAATTTCATGACAAATGAAATAGTTGTTTAAAGAAAGAACTAAGGTATACATTGAATTTGCCTCACTTATTCATGACTTTCCTTCCTTCTGTGTGAATATTTATTTGTCCATATAACTCTTTTCGCTATATGTTTTTCTGTTATTTTAAGTGCTTTTGCTGATTTACACACCTAATATTATCCAACACTTTGTTCTCTTTGGTGCACTTCCTGAAAATCTATTTATTTAAGTTTATTATTATTTATTCTCTTTTTTAAATACACTATGTTGTCAATCTTCAATTTGAGGAAAACTAAGACAACCACACATGAGCCAAAACAAAAGTTTGAGTACAACACACCTGGATTTAGAGACAATATAAAGAATGGATTTGATACATTAACACTAACCAGAAGTGTGACAGAAGACCAGACAGGTTGAATAATATGATAAATGAAGAAGGGGAAGAAAGGCTATTAGAAAGACAGTCAAGAAATAAAATATCAAAATAGTGTTAGAAGGGATTTTAAGATTTTCTGTAGAATGCAGAAGAACAAAAAAAAGTGGAAGAAAGCATAAAAAGACTGAAGAGATAATTTCAAAAGATGAAACCTATAAAATGAGGGAAAAGAATTCAAACTATTCATCGTCTAGATTCAAAATTCTCTATGTTACAGATAAAGATATCAGAGAAGCTGGCTTATACAGTGATGATTAGGAAAAAATATTAGGAAAAATTTTAGGAATGGAGGGAACTTTTATAAGAGATTTAACCAGGTTTTCAATTATTATATGCAATTCCAAGTCACTGACACTTTTTAAGAAAAGAATTGAAATCATCAGTGTCAGGTTAAGATTCACTTTGAAATTCATTTTTCCATGTATGTAATGTTTTTTTTTTCTCTTCTTTTCTCAGCTACCATTAGGAAATGACATTTTTTTAAATAAAGTTTTTAATATTATACTGGCTAAAAAAATAGATGACACCAGAAAACAAAACAAAAATATATCATTATTTTTATACAAAATTTGTCCTAGTGGGACTAGGTTAGTTTACTCAACATAATGCTCTCCAGTCCCTTCCAGGTTTAATAATAACTTACAAAATCATTGCTCCTATGTGTTGTGTAGTATTCCATTGTGTGAATGTACCATAATTTTCTCAATCCATTTGATTGTGGTTGGACATTTTGGCTATTTCCATGTTCTTGTGGTGGTGGATAATGCTGCTATGAACATTGTCATACAAATCTCCGTTTGTATCTCAGTTTCCATTTTCTCAGGGTATATTACAAGTAGTCGAAAAGCTGGGGCAGGAGGAAAGGGGTTGAGGGATATGGAAGAATTTATTCTAGAAACCAATGTATTAGAATTTTGTAAATAAACTAGTACAATGTTCATAGCAGCATTATTCACCATCGCAAAAACATGGGAACAGCCCAAATGTTCAAACACAAATGAATTGACTGAGAAATTAGCACACATTCACACAATGGAATACTATGCAACACGCAGGAGAAATGGTTTTGTAAATCACTACTTTACTTGGGAGGAACTGGAGAGCATTATACTGAGTAAACTAATTTCAGTCCAACAAGAATAAATACTGTATAAAATCATTATTAGAGAATGAATTTAAGAATCCAAGAGGGGTGGGAAAAGTTGGAAGCAGAGGGATGTGGATATGCAAGAGGCAGGAGGATTAATCATGGGGTTATATAATTTTATAGGTGAGGGGGGTGAGGGAAATTGAAAGAATTTGTTCTTGAAAACTGTGTATTCAAATTTTGCAAATAAATGAAT
>NW_006399857.1:3085428-3088015 GCF_000299155.1 Elephantulus edwardii
ATTCCCTGCTTTCAGCTAAGATCCATCTAACATCAGCTACAATATCCCTAGTACCATGACCCCTTCTAAACCCAGCCTGGACTTCTGGCAGTTCTCTGTTGACGTGCTGTTTTAGTTGTTTATGGATAATCTTCAGCAGAATCTTGCTTGCATGTGAAATCAATGATATTCTGTAGTTTCCACACTCTGTTGGGTCACCCTTCTTTGGAATGGATAAAAAATGAAAAACAAAAAAAAAACCCAAAACAAAACAACCCAAACAACAACAACAACAAACCTAAAACATATAATATAATGTAAAGTATTGGAGACAGAACATACAAAGAGAAGACTATTCATTACATTTTTCAAGCTCAATAAGAATCAAGTTGCATAGTTAAAAATATATGGACAAAAAAATTGAAAAATACAAAAAAAAAACATCAAAAGTACACGGAAAGGAAACACAGGTACACTGCACCAAAAATTATTCTTTCAAGTTCAATCATTACCAGAGTTAACATTTGCTTAATACATGAAACATTCTAAACTGTTTTGGAGGATTAGACAAAATGTTCCTAGGAAATGACAAGAGTATCAATTGACATGTTTAACAAATGGATGCAGAGAGCTTGTAAGTATGTGTTAATTTGTCTATGACAACAAGTTTGGAGTGTAGGCACCTGGATAGTAGATTATAAGGGAAACACATCTGTGCCCATTTCAAAAAGAAATGAGGCAATCAAAATTACAAACTTAAAAAATATTATGATTGAACTTTGTGTGGTGTGTGATTTAGTCATCACAAATACCTTTTTTTTAAAAAAAAAAAAGATGTTGCATATGGTCCTCACTTGATGAATCGCACAGGTACCAGATTGACTAAATCTATGGAAAGAATAGTTGGAGAAGCTGAAGCTGTAACAACAGTCAAAACCAGGCCAGGTACTGACTGTGGAACAGAACATCAGTTACTCATGTGCAAGTATAAATTGAGGTTGCTTCAAGTTAAAACTAGTCCAAAAGAACCAAAATATGAACTTGACTCTATCCCATCTGAATTTAAATATCATCTCCAGAATAGGTTTGAGGCATTGCACATGAATTATCTTTGAATTTCAGAGTTACATTAAAGATATCATCCATGAAGAGAGTAAAAGGTTATTACTAAGACAGAGGAGACAGAAAAGACCAAAATAAATGTCAGAAGAGACTCTGAAATTGTACTAAAGCATCAAGAAGCCAAAACAAAGGGGAGACTCAAAGTAGAAGAGATAAATTAAAACAACATTGAAATAGTTTATTCTTGATTACTTGAGTTGACCCTCAATATACTTACAAATTCTCTTCCATGAGGTGCACAAAGGAAAATACAAATAGAAGTGGAGCAAGAAAGATGATAATGGTGTAGAGAATGGAGTAGTACAGCTGCAAACCAAGGAATACCAATAGACAATTTATACCGTAAAGCCTCCAAAGGAAGCATAATTTGTATCATTTAGATTTTTAATCAATGAAACTGCTAGGAATGTTTTGGAACCAAGAGAGAACAAATGTATAATGTTCTAAAATAGGAGTAATTTGTTACAACAGCAATAAAAAAACCAATACAAGAAGCTTATAAGATCAGACTAGAATTTCAAGCTCTAAGTTTGTGTTTGTGTGTTTCTATCGGGGAAGGTGAGAGAAGGTATACATTGTGGTTATGTATCCTGTATGTATGTTTACACGTGAATGGAAGAAAGAGCTAAAATGGAAAAAAATAAAATAAAATAAAATTAGTAAATTGGAAATTCTGCGTTTCTGGTTTCTCTCTACAGATACCACAATCAGTATTTCAGATTGTAAAATATTAGAGAATGTTAAGAGAAAAGGCTATGAGTAGATCAGAAAAAAACACCATACCTTTGAGATTAAGTGCTACCAGGGGAGCTAGCATGGAAACTTGTATTTCCCTGTTTGTGGCTGTGGTCCTGAAGCCCTGATGTTCCCCCAGACTTCTTTTATTGTTTTCCATGAAAAAGTTGATAAAAAAATCATGAAACTCATTTGGAATATCACCAGATAGGAAATGGTAGGTAATAAAAATTATACGTAGAGCAACCATGAGGTTGCTCAACCCCCTCCTTATAGATCCAGTAACTGTAGCATAGATTGAGACAATCACACAGGATCATGGCTCTTCACTACGCAACGAAAGCTCTGAAATCCACTGATTCTTTGAATTACCTTTACATATGTCTCTGCAATGACAGCACAAGAATTGTAGTAAGCAGCCCTTGAAACACAAACTGTATTAAGGGTCAAGTATCACCTAATTGTTTGTTAGAGTTATATAAAGAGATTTTCATTTTGTATTAGTTTGCTTACAAAGTTAGTATACATTATGTTTGACATTATTCTTCATTTACACTCTGTTTCATATGGTCATTTCCATGCATTATTATTATTGTTATTGTTATGTGTCATTAAGTTGCTTGTGACTCATAATGACTCTATGTACAAAAGCTCCGTAGCCTGCTCTATTCTGAGCCAACCGTCAAGATAGAAACTCTCTGGCAAAGCTACCCCCTATCCCCTAGTCACTGAGTCAATCCATCTCACCAAG
>NW_006399857.1:3088785-3090490 GCF_000299155.1 Elephantulus edwardii
TTTTATAAGGAAAAGAAATACAAATGGAAACTATACACATGGACTTCACCTGACTACAAAGGAATCAGATTTATTACATATGCAGGAAAAATCAAGGGAGAAGCTCAATAACAGCTGTGTAAACTATGCCAGGTGCTGATTACAGATCAGATCATCAACTACTTGTAGGCAAGTTCATACTAAAGATAAAGAAAATCAAATCAAATATACAAGAACCAAAGTTTGACCTGAGGAATCCTTCCTGAATTTATATTTTTTACAACACAAATTTATTGTCAGCGTTCATATCATCTAAGAAATGTTATCTTCAAGCAATTTTCAATGATATAAAATTAATAAAACCATTATTTTTTAATTAATTTAATTGAACCATTAATTTTAAAATTGTCATTTTTAACATAACCTTGGAGAAAAGTTGGTTTTTAATTTATTCATTATTTCATATTTTCATTTCTACCCCCAGTCATTTCACTTTAAAAAGATAATTATTTTGTTGCATAATTTTCTCCCTCCCCTAGTCCACTTTGCTATGCACCTCTCTTTCTGGAATATTGTCACACAGATATTGCCTAACTATATATTCCTTTTAAACAGTTCTTTCCTTCATCCGTTGCAAGGTAGTGTTCATTATTTATCCCCTTTTCTCTCAGTTTCTCCCCAAATTCTATGTCAGTCTTCTTTTGTCATAGTGGTATTTGCAGTACTCGGTCTTTTGTTACTGAGATATTTCACTCAGCATAATATTCTCCAGCATCACCCATGTACTGTAATAACTTATGAGTTCCTTGTTTTTCAGTGCTGCATAGTATTCTATTGTGTGAACATACCATTGTTTTTCTATCTATTCATTTGTTGATGGGCACTGAAGTTACTATTTTGAATAACACAGCAATAAACATGAGTGTGTATACATCTGTATGGGTGACAGCTCTGATTTCTTTAGGGTATGGAATTGCTGGGTGAAATGGTATTTCTATTTCCAACTAATTGAGAAAGTGCCAGACAACCTTCTACATTTAACACTCTCACAAACCATGGATAAAGGTTTCAATCTCTTTACAGCCTTGCCAGCATTTGTTGTTTGTTGCCCTGTTGATCTTCGGTAGTGTTATTGGGGTGCAATGGTATGTCATAGTTGTTTTAATTTGCATTTCTCTAATAGCTAGGGACTTTGAACATTTCTTCATATATTTGTTTGCCATATGAATGTTATCATTGAGGAAATGTTTAATCATATCCTGTGCCCTTTCGTGACTGGATTGTTTACATTTTTCTGTTGAGATTCTGAAATATTCTATAAATTCTAGATATTAGCTATCATATTGTTGTTGTTGAAGTTGCCAGTGACTCATAGGCACACTGTGTACAACAACCCTAAACCCTACTCTATTCTGTACCAATCTTATTGTCTCTGACACACATATTCCCATTGCCCCAGTCACTGAGTTAATTGAATGTCTTCCTCTTGCGCTGCTGTCCCTCCACCCTCCGAAGTATGATGTCCCTCTCCAATGATGTGTTCTCCCTTGAAACATATCCAAAGCATGTCAGATGAAGCTTCAGAATCCTTGCCTCCAAGGAGCAGCCTGGTCTCACCCTCTCTATTATGAACATTTTTGTTCTCCTAGCAGTCCGTGGTCTATTCAATACCTTTCTCCAGTACGACAACCCAAAGGCATCAATTCTCCTTCTATCATCCCTAATC
>NW_006399857.1:3091920-3098421 GCF_000299155.1 Elephantulus edwardii
AAAAGGAACTGGCTGACAGAAAAATATTTCATGAAACAATTTATGAGCAAGAGCCTGTGGTGATAAAAGAAGAAGTTCAAGCTGCTCTGAAAGAATTTACAAAAAACAAGGCCCTGGTAATGACAGCATACCAAATAACATATTTCAACAAACAAAAGCTGCCCTGGATGCACTCACCAAGTTGTGCCAAGAAATTTGGAGGACAACCCCTGGCTAAATGACTGGAAAGATCCATATTTGTTCCCATTCCAAAGAAATAGGACCTGACAGAGTGCAAAAATTATTGAACACTATCATGAGTATTACATGCAAGCAAGATGCTCCTGAAAATTATCCCAAAACTACTGGAGCAGTACATCACCAGAGAACTGCCAGAAGTGCAGGCTGGGTTTAGAAGAGGATGTGGTACTAGGTATGTTGTTGTTGTTGATTGCCATTGAGTTGAGCACTACTCACAGCGAATCTATGAACAAAAGGCCTGAAGCACTTCCACAACCATCGCCATTTAATAAAGTTCACAGTGTTTCCAGAGGCATGCTGTTTCAGAAGTGGATGCCACTCCTGCTTCCAAACCTGTCTTAAACCAGCAGCTCCACCAAACACTGTCCACTATGGGTAACTGTTACTGCATTTGACATCCCAATGGCACAAGGTTCAGCATCACAGCAACCCCAGGTTACCTCAGTACAGCATATTGACATAAGAGTGCTCTATCACTTAGTAAAATGTTCCTGCAAAATATAATAACAACTGATGCTTAAATTTTAAAAAAAGAAAGCTCAGTAGAAAAATAGTAAAAGTGATACAGTCTGCAGTAGGATATTAATGTTGATTTGATGGACTCTAGTCCTATTTTTCTTCTACCACACATTAGTTTCTACACTATTCTGCTAGAGTTCATATCCACCAGGACTTCAGCTCTAAAATAAGAGGTCGACCAAGCAAGGACATTGTTGTCTAAAGGGCTGATTAAGAGCTATTCATAATGATGGAAGAGTTCAAGCTTTACTGGAGGCACTAGCAAAGAAATAAGGACCTTGTAATTGATGGAATACCAATTGACATGTTTCAACTAAGAAATGCAGCCCTGGATGTGCTAAGCGGTCTATGCCTGGTCAGCTGACTGGAAGAAATTCATATTTGTTCCTATTGCCCCAAAAAAGTGATCCAACAGAATGTGGAAATAATCAAACAATGTCATTAATATCACATGCAAGAAATTACTGCTGAAGATAATTTTAAAATGGCTACCACTGTGCATATACCGAGAACTGTCAGAAGTTCAAGATGAATTTAGAAGAGGCTATGACACCAGGGATTTCATTGCTGATGTCTAATGGATCATAGGTGAAAACAAAGAATTCCAGAAGAATGTCTATTTTTTGCTTTATTGATTATTCAAAAGCATTTTACTATGTTGGTCCTAATAGATTATGGCTGACATTGAGAAGACTAGGAAGCCCTGAACACTTAATTATGGTATGTGAAATTATTCCTAAGCCAAGAGGGTGTTGTGTGAACAAAACAAGGGAACATTAAATGGCTTAAAATAAAAAAAAATGTGTGCATCAGGGTTGTATCCTTCCCCCATACTTATTCAATCTGTATGACGGGCAAATTATTCGAGAAGCCAGACTTTATGAAGAAGGATGTAGCATCAGGATCAGAGCTTCCTTTGATAATCAATAATCTATGTTACGCAGATGACACAACTTTGCATGAAAGTGAAGAGGACTTGAAACATTTGCTGAAGAACAAAGAAAACAGCTTTCAATAAGGATTACATCTCAAGGTTAAGAAAACAAAAATTCTTACCACTGGACTAAAAGTGACTCATGATTGAAACTGTCAACAACTTCATCTTATATTCACCATCAACATCCTTGGAACTAGCAGTCAGAAGATCAGGAGACATATTTCACTGGGAAAATCTGCAGTGAGGAGACTTCAAATTATTGAAGAGCAAGGTTGCCAGTTTGAGAACTAAGGTGCATCTGGTTCAGGTCATAATGTTTTCAAATCAATTCTGTGCTTCTAAGTGCTGGGCAAAGAGAAAAGGATGACAGATGAATTGATGCCTTTGAATTTGTAACTGTCAAAAGAACAAACAGATATGTCTTGTGGAAGGTGCAGCCAGAGTGATAGTAGGAGGGAAAAATGATAAAACTTTGTCTCATATACTTTGGGCATGTTGCCAGAAGACTCTATTCCTTGGAAAGAGACATTATGCTTTCAAAGTTGGAGGATTGGCAAAAGAGAGAAAGACCTTCAACTGGTTGAATTCACACAGTGATTGCAGCAATGGATTAAAGTATATCAGAGACTGGGAGCATGGCACAGAATAGCATAAGGTTCAGATCTGTTTTTCATAGGGTCACTATGGTTGTACTTGACTCTTCGACACCTAATAATAACAATGACAGGACATCAGTATGTGCCTTCTTTAGAAAGACGATATCTATAGGTTTACTCAGTTCTATTTATGTGATATCATACTGAACTGGTGTTGGCTCTAATTTGAGCAATAGTGTTCTAAAAAGAAGGCCAGACAAAGACACAAGTGAGATGACAATATGAGTAAAGAAGCAGTGATGGGAGTGATGAAGCTACAAAGAATGGATGGCAAGGATTGCTACCACCTACCAGATTCTAGGAGAGCACAATGGAAGTAGTTCTCCCTGAGAAACTTCAGAAGGAACCAACTCTGAAGACAACAGAATTCCAAACTTGTTGATCTGCTGAACTGTGATACTACACATTTCTATTGTTTTAATCTACACAGTTTGTGGCAATCTATTACTGCAATTTTAGAAAGCTAGTATTTACTACATGGTACATCACTTGATATATCTCTCTGATTATGGCCTGGTGTCTGACATCTTATAGCTATCTGTTGAATAAAAGAATGAGTCAATGATTAAAACTTAAAACTTAAAATTGGTTAGTTTTATGAGTGGCACAGTAAGAATAGCAAAATTTAACAGAACAGCAAGCAAAAAATTCTGGGGAGGTTGTGGAGAAACTGGAACTCTTATTCACTGTTGGTGGAAGTGTAAAATGGTGCAACCACTGTGGAAAGTGGTATGGCGCTTTCTCAAAATGCTGCAAATAGAGATACCATTTGACCCAGCAATTCCACTACTGGGAATACACCCTAAAGAGACCATAACTGACATCCAAGCAGATATATGCACACCCATGTTCACTGCAGCTTTGTTCACAATAGCAAGGAGGTGGAAACAACCGAAGTGCTCATCAACAAACGAATGGATAGAGAATCTGTGTATATTCACACAATGGAATGCTATGCTGCATTGACAAACAAGGAACTCATACAATATTGTTCAAAATGAGTGGCCCTCGAGGACATTATCCTGAGCAAAAAATCTCAGTCACAAAAGGACAAATACTGCATGATGCCACTGTTGTAGAGTGATTTACATCAGGGTTGGGGTAAGAGTGAGACAAAACTGGATAGATTATGTATACTCAATTGAAACAGATGAGGGAGAGAACAGTTTAAAAGTGATATATGACAACATATTATGATTATCACAGGAATCCAGAATTAAGGTTGCATAGTGGACTGCATTTGGAGGTGGTGGTGAGGGGGCGGGTTCGGGTTCGGGGGGATTATATACCAAAGAAGAAGTTTATCTTTTGCTTTTCAAAGAGAGGAGCGAACTGGGCGGGGGAGTGGGTAAAGAAAAAAGTGCAACAATGAGTGGATGAAAATCCAAAATCTCTGTAAATGTTCATTAAAATTAATAAAATAATTTTTTTAAAGAGCATTATGATAGTTGATGAAGAGATTAAGATTGTTAATAGCTTCAGTTTTCTTGGCTCCACAATCTACCCTCTTGGTATCAGCAGCCAGAAAATCAAAAGATGAATGGCACTGGGAAAGTCAGCTGTCTGGGGCCTCTCTAGAGTACTGAAGAACAATGATATCAGTCTAGAGACCAGGTTGCGCCTGATACAGGCCATGGTCTTCACAATTGCTTGTTGGAAAACTGGATACCAACTAGGGATGTTAGAAGGAAAATTGATGCTTTTGAAGTGTGGTACTGAAGAAGAGTATTGAATATACCTTCGAGTACTAGGAGAATGAACAGGTTCATCCTGGAGAGTTTGAGAGCAGGCTGCTCCTTGTAGTCAAGGATTCTGAAACTTCATTTGACTTACTTTGGGCATGTTGCAAGGAGGGACCAGTTCTTGGAGAGGGATGTCATACTCGGGAAGGTGGAGAGACAGTCCAAGAGAGCAAGACCCTTGATGAGATGGATTGAATGAATGACTGGAACAATGGAGGTAGGTTTGTCAGAGATAATAATATTGGTACAGAATAGAGCAGGGCTTAGGGCTATTGTACATAGGTTCGCTATGAGTCAGAGGTGACTCAACGGCACACAACCACCACAACAAATATAAGGATAAAAATTAAGCACCAAAATACTCACTAATTGAAGCTTTTATTTTATTGGTTTTGTTAAAATGAACAACCATAGTAGATTCTTTGTATATAATCTCTTATTCCTGAATAAAGAATAAAGAATCATGTAGGTAAAACATAGCTTTCTGTATTTCAGATGTGTAAATATTTGGATTTTCAGCAAATATTTAATATTTTTAAATTTTTATTCAGTAGAAGAATATGTGAGATATAAACAGTTCACTGTATAGATGATATATATGTCTGTGTGAGTGTGTGTATGACAGATGTACAGTATAGATGGGATATACTGTGATCTGAATTCTAGTATTCCTGTAAGAAATGTAGGGTAACTCATTGGCATTTTTTAGAAAAAAAATGCTTTAAATATTTATAATTCCTTCACCATATTGAACATCTTTTCTTTATAATTTTTCATCTAATTTTTATCCTTTTATATTGTGAAATAATTGCTTACAATTTATTCCAGGGATTTCACTGGATTCTTTTTTCAGTAGCTATATTTTAAATTTTAAGAATTTTTATCTAATTTCACAGTAAGCCATTTATACTTTGTTGAAAAGACATCTAATCTCTCTCAAGATACTGATTAGAATGAGTTTACTGTTTACTTGTTGACAATCTTTTCTGTTATCTGAATTATGTTTTTCCTTCAGGGTTACTTATATCATTTGTTTTCTTTTGAACTATTGAGTTTTTTTAATATTTACCAATTCTTAATTGGCCATTTATAAACACAAATAAAGGAAAAGGTGGATTATCCTAAGGTGGCTGGCAGAGGTTTTCTTGCTGTTACTTGCCTCTTTGCTAAATGAAAGTGATGTTTTCAGGGCCTTTTTTTGCTTGTGTGTGCGCACGCGGGCGCGCTGGTCCATGATTATGTATATGTATAGGTTTGTGTGTTTTAAGATAGAGAAAGAGATAAGAGAGAGATTGTGTTTGCATGCTATTGTGAAATTTTTAGTTATGCATTTGCAGGTGTATAGCAGCCAACAACAGGTAAGAATCCAGACAATGCATTCAAATAGCAACGCCAATTAGACTAATATGAACAAACCTTCACTGTGGGAAAACCGTACCCTCTCCATCCCCAAATCACTCAGTATAAACAGATATTGAAGCAAACCCATGACTTTTTGGTTAACAAGTAGAAATGACCAAATCGCACAGATGCTCTTCAGACTAATTCTGCATCAGTCATTATTTCCACCTCTTGTCCTGCACTCCACTCCTTGCCTCCTGATGCTAAGAATCCCACTCTGCAGCACTTCTCCTGCCTCTACTGTAGTTTTTCCCTTTTAAATATACTGAGAAATGATCCTTTTTATTCTCATACATACATCAAGATTTTTCCATCAGTCATCTGTCTTCTAGAAATTCATTCAAATCTTTTGATGGTTTATGTTTCTTCT
Organism: Elephantulus edwardii; assembly: GCF_000299155.1. Lineage (NCBI taxonomy): Eukaryota > Metazoa > Chordata > Mammalia > Macroscelidea > Macroscelididae > Elephantulus > Elephantulus edwardii. Next base: position 3,097,786 of record NW_006399857.1, read on the forward strand.
GCTGCATTCTCAGAAGTTTTGTGAGTATATTCACTTTTCTATTTGTTCACTGAATTCTCTGTGGATTTTTGAGATAAAAGAAAATTTAATGAGGTTTCTGACTCTAATAATTGAAAACAAAATCCTGTGAGATTTTGAAAATCTTAATGAAGGGAAAGCATTCATTTATTAAAGTCAGTATCAAAGAGGTGTTCCCGTGTATTTAAACATGCATTCTTTTAGAGCGTTTGTATAAATTTGCAAAGATCCACTGAAAGAAGGAAAAATAGATTCAAAGAATAATTATTTTATATTTTAGAAAATTTTTTAAACATGTAATAAATGATACTTAAATTTCAATATACCTATTGAAGTTAGCTTCAATATACAGTGCCAATAGGTTTCTGAAGCTGCAATTCTTCACAGAAGGAGACTGTTACTACCTCTTTCTCTCACATCGTGATTGGTGGATTCAATGTGTCAACCTTTTAGTTAGTGTCCTTATACATTTCATACTATGTTACCATGATTCCTTAATTTCAACATGTTGTTGCTGTTGTTATGTGCTGTCTAGTCGCTTGTGACTCCTAGCAAACCCAGGTACAAGAGCCCTAAACCCTGCTCTATCCTGTGTCAACCTCATGGTCTCTGACACAC
>NW_006399857.1:3099251-3107260 GCF_000299155.1 Elephantulus edwardii
CTGTCAGAGTCAAGCCCATTATAGTGGTCACTGTGTTAATCTAGCTTGTTGAGTCTTCTTCTCTTTAAATGACGCTGCAACTTTTCCAGCACTAAGTCTCTCTCCAAGAATTTATTCTTTTAGAAAATATGTTCAAAAGAAATGAAATATAATTTTGTATTTCTCTCCTTTGAGGAGCATTCTGGTTGTATTTGGAATATCCAATTCATTTTTTCAACACCACAATTCAAAGACAGTAATTCTACTTTGATTTTGTTTGTTCATTTTCCAACTTCAGATGCATATGAAGCAGCTGTAAAAAAACTATGGCTTTGGTAGAATTGCACCTTAGCCTTTAAACAGACATCTTTGTTCTTTAAAACTTTGGAGAGGTCCTAGAAAGTAGATTTCTCCCAGTAGGCAACACATCTTTTATTTTATTTACTGTTGCTACAATGGTGTTGATTTTCCATTCAAGTAAAATGAAATTGCTGGTAATTTCAGTCTTTTCTCGATCTAACGTGATGTTGCCTATTAGTCTAGTGGTGAGAATTTTTTTCTTTATGTTGAAATATAAACCATATTTAAAGCTACAATCTTTGTTCTTCTAGAGTAAGTGTTTCAGGTCTTCTTCACTTTCAGCAATTAAGATTGTATAACCTTAATAATACAGGTTTTTTATCATCCTTCCTCATATAGTCTAGTTTCTCAGATAGTTTCCTCAGCATACAAATTGAAATCATTGATGTGCTTACCAGTGTCTACCAACCAATGTGGAAAACAGCTACGGGGGTGGGGGAAGGTGTCTATATTTGTCCTCATTCCCAAGAAAGGTTATCCAACAAATATGGAAATTATCAAGCAACATAATTAATATCACATGCAGGCAAAATCTTACTAAGTAGTGTTTTATAAACGACTGGCACAGCACATTAACAGGCAACTAATTGCCAGAAATTCAGGCTGGAGTCAGAAGAGACAATGACACTTAGGATATCACTGTTTATATCAGATGGATCTGGAGTGAAAGCAGAGAATTCAAGAAAGATATCTATATTTGTTTTATTAATTTTGCAAAAGTTTTAACGCTAGATCATAACAAGTTATGGCTAACATTGAGAAAAATGGAAATAGCAGAATGCTTAATTGTGGTCATGTGAAATCTCTGCATAAACCAAGAAGCAGTTGTCTAAAAAGAACAAGGAAATAGTGAATGACTTAAAAATGATAAAGGTGTGTGCCTTGGTTATATATTTTCTCCCTGTCTACTCAATTTGTAGGACAAACAAATCATTCTAGAACCTGTACAATAACATGTGGAACATCATGATAGACGGAGATTGAACTTGTCAATAATTTTATTATACTTGGCTCCACAATCAGCACCCATGGTAACAACAATCAAAAATTCAAAAGATAGGAATTGGAAAAATATTCTCTCAAAGATGTCTAAAAAGTGTTAAAGTACAGAGATGACAGTTTAAAAATTATGGTACAACTGATTCAATGAATCATATTTTTAATTCTATGAATCATAAAGTTGGATAACAATAAGGGAGAAGAATCAATCCTTTTCAAGTGTGATGGTGGAGAAGAGTACTGACCATACCATAGACTGCTAAAAGAATAAAGAGATGTGCTTTGGAAGAAATGCCACCGGGGTTCTCCTTAGAAGCAAGGATGGTGGAACTTCATCTCACATAGTAACTTATTATCAAGAGGTGCCAGTCTTTGCAAAAGATATAACACTGGGAAATACAATGCTAAGTATGACAATTTCTCAGTTCATGCATTTGTTGATGGGCATTTGGTCTGTTTCCATTTTCTTGCTATTGTGAATAACTCTTCTATGAATATAAATGTACAACTCTTGTTTTGTGTTTCCTTCAGGGTATATTCCTAACATTGGAATACCCAGATCATTGGGACTTTTATATTCATCTTTTTGAGAAAACAACACACTGCCGTCCAGAGTTGTTGTACCATTTTAAAGTTCCACTAGCAGTAAGAGCTCCAATTTCTCCATATCTTCTCCAACATTTAATGCTTGCTGTCCTGTTAATCAGCAAGCCTCATTTCTGTCACTGAGTCCATATTTCCTGTCTGCCAGTCCTTACTCTCCATTGCCAACTTTTGCATTCCAGTCATCATTATTGTTAGTGCATCCTGGTTGCATTTTCGATCAATTTCCAACTGTAACAGTTGGTAGAAGTTATCAATTTCTTTCTCTTTGGCTCTGGTTGTTGGTGCATGAATGTGAATGACTATGGTATTAACAAATTAACTATGTTAATTTTTAACTTGTCTGTGTATGGATAAAATCCTGTCACCCACAGTATTGTATTTCAAAATGGATCTACAAATGGTCTTTTTAAGTATGAATGTAACTCAGTTTTTCCTCACCTTTTCATTTCCAGCACAGTAGATCATGATTGTCCAATTCAAAATGTCCCATGTTAATCCATTTCATTTCTCCAATACTTAGCATGTCAATGTTTATGTGTTCCATTGCTTCCTTATCAATTTACTATTTTCCTACATTCTTCCTTCTCATGTTCCACATTCCAATCATTAGGGTCTGTTTGCAACTGTTCCTTTTCCTTTGTGATTCCCAACATGAAGGAGCAGCTTCTAGTGTCATAACAGCCAGTCTAACCTAGTGTGCTCTGTTTAACATAGGGTTTTTGAAGGCCTGTTATTTTTGAAAGTAGATAGTCCATACTTCTCTCTAGTTTGTCTTAATTTGTATGCTTAGATTTAGAGGCATATTTGACAGACAAACTTTTAACCTGAAAGAGCCAATGAGAGTATTCAGGTAACAAATATGTCCTAGGGGATCACCTCTTCCACTCAAGTGTTGTGTGCCTACCCTCACCCCACTCTGCCAACATACAGCCCAGTTCCATCCCCTTATCCTTCCAGCACCTCCCACCACCTATTTCCTCTTCACTCTCCTGTGATATTGGTGCTCCTGTTGCATGGGCTTCAGAGGGACAATGTTACGTGGTGAAGTCTCCACGCGCTTCTCACAGGAGAGTTTCTGCCCCTGCAGGCACGATGGGGCCCCATCCAGTGTTTACCTCTACTATTGGAGTAAGATAATATCTCATTGTAGTTTTAATTTGCATCTTTATTATTGCCATTTATTATGAGTATTGCTTCATCTGTCTGATGGACATCCAGATGTCTTGTCAATAGTCTTTCCATGTCTTGAGTCTGTTTTATGCTTGGTTAATCAGTATTTCTTGTGGTTGGAACTGTAATATTTTATAATCTTTCATTATGAGACCCTTGTCTTCAATATCATTGTCAAGTGTTATTTTTTAAGTGTGTAGAGTTTCTTTTCACAATATTGGTAAAAACTTTTTATGTCCCATTGATTAATGTTGTCTTCTGGTTGTGCAATTCTGGCTGGATCTGCAAGTCTATTTTGCTTTATGCTAAGGGTTCTACGTTTATCCCTTTTTGTCTCTTATAATCTTTACGGTTTTAGGCTTTTCTTCTAGGTCTTTGATTTACTTTGACTCTGTTTTATACTCTGGTATAAGATGTGGGTCCAGCTTCACATTTCTTCAGGTAGATATCCAATTTACCAGAACCATTTTTTGAAGAAGTGGTTGTTTTCCCCTTTGATGAGTTTTCTTTCCTAGGTTCTCGATTCTGTTCCATTGGTGTGTGTGTCTGACATTGTACCAAGCCCTGCTGTTTCGATTATTACAGCTATGTCATAGGTTTGACTCCCACATTATTTTTGTGTTTCAGCAGTGCTCTATTTTTTGAAGTCCCTTTTCTTTCCAAATAACCTTGTCAATTGCCTTTTCTAACTCTTTGAAAAATGAATCTGGTATCTGTAATGAGATTGTGAGCTCTGGTGGCCTAGTAATAAGAATCTAAACTATAATCCCGAAAGCATGGGATTCAAACGTCCATCTACTCTACAGGAAAAGGGTAGATAATCTCCTTTCTTGTGGTTAATTGCCTCTGAAAACCTGATGGAAAGTCAGTGTTGGGTTGGCTCTGACTCAAAGGTACATAACAACAATAGTCTCTGAACACACTCAAGCCCAGTCCTCTACAGTAGTTAAGAAAACAAAGAATGAAATGAGAAAACAAGATCATTTATAATATTATTGTTATATGCCATTGAGTAGCCTGAAACTCATAGCATCTCTATGAACAACAGCACCAAACTGTAGTCTACCCTGCAAATCTCAGTTTCCAACACACCTACCCCATCTCCCCAGTCACTGAATCCATTCATCCCATCAAGAGTCTTCCCCTCCTGCTTTCCCTCCACCATTTATGTTGTTGTTGTTATGTGTCATCAAGTTACTTGTGAGTCCTAACAACCCTGCGTACAAGAGCCCTAAACCCTGCTCTCACCTGTGGCAAACTTACTGTCTCTAACACACCTATCTTCATTGCCCCAGTGACTGAATCAATCCATCTAGTCAAGGATCTTCCTCTCCTCTCATGCACTGTCCCTCCACCTTCCCAAGCACGATGTCCTTATCCGGGTCTGTCCTTGTAACATGCTTAAAGTATGTCAGACAAAACTTCAAAATCCTTGCCTCCAAGGAGCAGCCTGCTTTCACTTTCTTCAGAACTAAACTATTTGTTCTCTTAGCAGTCCATTGTATATTCAACACTCTTCTCCAGCACTGAAGCTCAAAGGTATCAATTCTCTTTCTATCCTCCCTAGTCCAGCTCTTTGATGCATAGAAAGCAACTGCGAGGACTATGGCCTGGATCAGTTGCACCTTAGTCTCCAGGCTGATGTTGTTGTTCTTCTGTAATCTGGAGAGGTCCCTGACAGCCGTCTTTCCCAATGCAATTTGTATCTTGATTTCCTGGCTATTGGTACCAAGAGTATTGGTTGTGGAGCCAAGCAAACTAAAACTGTTAACAATCTCAATCTCTTCACCATCCATAATGATGCTGCTGATTGGCCCAGTGGTGAGAAATCTTCGTTTTCTTAATGTTGAACCTCAATCCATATTGAAGGCTGCAACCCTTGATCTTCTGCAGCAAGCACTTCAGATGTGATCTATTGAGTCAAACGCCTTTGCACAGTCAATGAAACACGGATACATTCTTTTGGTACTCTCCACTTTCTGCCAAGATCTATCTAACATTAGCTATTATATCCCTGGTACACAGCCTCTTCTAAACCTAGGCTGCACATCTGGCAGTTCTCTGTAGACATACTCCTCCAGTCCTTTTTTAATATTTTCAGCAGAACCTTGTTTGCATGTGATATTAATGGTATTAATGATATTATTTGATATTTTTTTTTGCACTCTGTCAGGTAACTTTTATTTGGAATGGGAACAAATACAGACCTCTTCCAGTCAATTTTCCGGGTCGTTGTCCTCCAGATTTCTTGGCACATCTTAGTGAGAGCATCCAGGGCAGCATCTCTTTTTTTAAAATATGTCAATTGGTATGACACGAATTTTCCAATAAGCTTAGCTAGAGAAAGCAGGAGTGGTTTCTGGAAATTCCATGAAATTAGAGAAGTGACAAATAGTTATAGAACAGGATTCAGGTCTTTTGTTCATAGGGTCAGTATGAGTCATGCTAGACTTGACAGCAATCATCAACAATAACAGTGATACTAGTAATCCTCACAATTACTTATTGGGAATCAGAGAGCTGGACAATGACTAAGAATGACAGAATAAGAATTGATGCTTTTGAAATGTGGTGCTGGAGAAGAGTCTTGAACATACGATGGACTGCCAAGAAAACAAATTGGTCTGTTTTTGAGAAGGTGAAACCAAGTCTCTCCTTGGAAGCTAGGATTTTGAAGCTCTGTCTCACATATTTGGGGCGCATGACTAGGAGAGACTGGTCCTTGTAGAAGAATATCATGTTTGGAAGGGTGGAGAGACAGCACAGTAGAGGAAGACCCCGAATGAGATGGATTGATACAGTGACTGGGGCAACGGGTGTTGGTGTGTCAGAATTATTGAGATGTGCTCAAGACAGGGAAGCGTTCAGAGCTGCTGTACAAAGAGTTGCTATGAGTCATAGGTGACTCATTGGCACATCACAATAATAACAGAAGATACAAAAGATCATTAAAGAAAACTATAGAACTCTACTGTGAGAAATAATGAGAGCTGTGACTAAATAAAAAAAAAATATTCGTTGTTTAGAAGAAATACTGTTCTGAGTAAATCTGTGGTAGGATTATTTTAAAATTATTGAGGGATAATGATGTTAAGTTTAAGCACTAATATGTATCTGATTCAAGCCATGACTTTTTCAGTCACTTGCAATGCATCTAAAAGCTAGTCAATGATTAAGGATGGCAGAAAAATAATTTATAGTTTTGAGCTCTGGTATTAAAGGAATTATTGAAGATCCCATGGATTACCAAAAGAACAAATAGATATGTCTTGGAGAAGGTACTGCCAGAGTGCTTCTTGGGGAAAGATTACAAAGCTTTGGCTTGCATACTTTGCTCATGTTTCTAGAAGTGCCTTTTTAAAAGAAATGGACATGATACATGGAGAGGTGGAGGGATGATGAAAGAGAGAAAAACTCTCAGCCCAGTGACTGTAACAACAGGCTCAAGAGTGTCAGAGATTTTGAAGATAGGACAGGATAGAAGAGAGTTCAGGTCTGTTGTTCTTAGGGCCACTATGAGATGCACTCCACTTACAGGCACTTTGTTATGTTCTGTCGAGTCCAGTGGGACTCATAGTGAGACTAACAACAATAGCTCTGAACCCTGTCCTATCTTGACAATTTTACTGTCTTTGACACACCTGCCCCCAAAACACCACTGTATCAATCCATCTTGTGGGTCTTCTCCAGCATTTTTCCTTCGCCCTTCCAAGTGTGATGTCCTTCTCCAAGGACTGGTCCCTCCTAGAAATGTGTCCAAATTATGTGAGATGAAGCTTCAAAATCCACATGTACCATATAGAATTCTTCAAGTGTGACTAGTTGTTTGACAAAGAGAGAAAAAAAAGAGTTATAAACTATTGGGAACTTTATGATAACTATAGATTATAATGACATTTTAATTTATTTTAATTACTTGGTTATGTTTTGGCTTTTGTTTGTTGTTTTGGGTTTGGTTTTTGTTGTTTTGTTTTTTGTTGTTTCTTTTTTTTTCTTGTTATGTAGTTAAATTGGATCTAATTGGCACAGGAGGAGATTGCCCCTCCTTTTCCAGTGAAATATCTGGTGGAATCAACCATTCATCTTTGGGACTGCAGCAAAGTTTATTGTTATTGCTGCTGCTGTTGTTATGTGCCCTAGAGTAGCCTGTGACTCATAGTGACTTATGCACAATAGTCCTAAACCCTGGTCTTTCCTGTGCCAATCTTATGGTCTTTGATACATCTACCGCTATTAGTCCAGTCATTGAGTCAATCCATTTCATCAAGGATCTTCCTCTCCTGCACTGTCCCTCCACCCTCCCAAGCATGATATGATGTCCATCTCCAAGGACTGATACTGCTTTGCAACATGTCAAAAGTATGACAGATGAAGCTTCAGAATCCATATCTATAAAAAGCAGTCTTAGTCTTCACCTTCTCCAGGATGAACTTGTTTGTTCTTCTACCAGACCATGGTATATTCAATACTCTGCTCCAACACTATAGCTCAAAGGCATCAATTCTCCTTCTATCATTCCTAGTCATTGTCCAGCTTTCTGATGTCACTAGGCCACCAGAACTCCTTCGATTATTTACTCAACAGAAATACTTCCAAATTTTGGAAGCAGGCGTGGCTTCTACTTCCTAAATAATAAGCTTCTGGAAAGTCTTTGAACTTTGATAAGTGATACTAGTTATAGAAAGGCTTCCATCCTTTTGGTCATAGGGTTTTTATGAGTTGTGCTCAACATAATGACAATCAACAACAATGACAGCATTTCCAATTTTTTTTGTTCATAGATTTTAATTAAAGATTTTTTATGCATATTTATTAAAGATGTCCCATGCCTGAGAAAGTGTGCCATGGCTAAAGTTATGTGTCAGCTTGGCTATTTATGATTCTTTGATTTTGTT
>NW_006399857.1:3107880-3108737 GCF_000299155.1 Elephantulus edwardii
TGTGTCAGAGACTGTGCGATTGGCACAAGATAGAGCAGGGTTTAGGGTTGTTGTACATAGAGTCCCTATGAGTCGCAAGTGACTTGACAGCACATAACAACAACAACAACAACAAAATTAACTTCAGTCTGCAACACCCAACTTTCCCTGATGGAACATAATGGCAAGAATTTATTTGTAATGCTAATAAAACTTTATATTTTCAACAATGTTCTGGGGAGAGATATAGTACTCTGGTTACTGGCACAAAAAATAGAGAAATGAATTGCACGAAGTCAATCCTTCAAGATAGATTTCAGCCCAAAGACTTCTGTGCTGGTGGAAATAACTTTTTAGGGGACTGTGTTGTGTGTGCGTGTAGGTTGCTTACATCTACTGAGTTTGAGTTCCAGTGTTGTCCCTCCATCCTTTCAAGCATGATGTTCTTCTCCCAAGAGTCATCCCTCCTGGTACCATGCCCAAAGTATATCACATAGCTTCTGATTACTAGGGCACCATGACACATCTACTTATGCATGGAGCACTAGCTTGAATTAGCTTAATTTAATATAAGAGCAACAAGGAAAGCTCTTGTGAAGTAGTGACAAGAAGATGCGCTACAATCCAAAAGGCACATGGGTTGAATCTACCATCTGCTTTGTAGAAAAATATGTAATCTCCTTCTGATTAACTGCTAATGTAAACTCACTGGAAATTCAGCTACAGGTCAGTTCTAACTCAACAGCATATAACCACCACAACACATCACCACAACAGAAAAAAAAAGCTTAACAACTCAGCATATAACAAATAACAAGAACAAGAAAAAGTGTAACAAAGAAGAAGTGATTGCAAACACCAAGTTTCAGTGTAGAGAG
>NW_006399857.1:3114400-3115463 GCF_000299155.1 Elephantulus edwardii
AATCCTTAAGGGTTTACCAGATTCTTGCATTTGCTAACCCCTCCCTCCTAAGTCAAGCAGAAGGTTTTCAATAGAAAGAGCTTCGCTTCATTTTTATTGAATTCTTTTCATGATTTACTTCCAGATAAATTTTCAATAAAGATACAGAGAAGCTTGGCTTGGGGTCTTCATTTGTGAACTGCTGGCTCCCTGTTTTATGCTCTCTGCTCTATCTCATTCCTGGCTGGCTGCCTCATTATTAATAATTATAAAATTACTTTACCTTTGGTCAGCAACAGGGTAGTATAAGGTTTAGAGATGTTGTTCATAGAGCCACTGTTAGTACTCAACTTGACAGCACTTAACAACAATGGTGAATAATTACAATGTTATGTGAGTGTTTCTGTTTAGGACTGGGGGATGTTTCAACTAGAAATCTCTTGGAATTTTTTTCTTCATTATTAAGTGGCCTTCTTAATCAAATAAATAAAAATGTGTAAGCTTATGAGTATTAAGCATTACTAATTCAGTAATTTAGATTAATTACATGCACAGAATGTGACTCACTGGCGAATTTCATTGCAGAGACTTGAGGTAAGTATTAGAGAAGTCATCTCTGAGGCTAACAAGAAGGCAAAAATGAACTATGCAGTGAAATTGAAAAAAGTCATCTGAGGAAATGAGAAAACACAATTGTTTTAGAAAAAAGGGATTAGATAGTGCAATGTAGCGGAACAGGTAGAAGTTCTAATTATTTTAGTAATAAATCTCCCTTCTCATGCTAATGACCATATGGCAAGAAAAATACTGTTGCATACACACAACCTCAAGAAAGTAATCATTAGTTGAAAGATAAAGTTGGAAGATAAAGATATATCTGACCTCCACCTCATAGATATTAACCATTGAATAATGCTGACATTGATCTGGTGATCCTCTGTCCCTCTTGTGATGGTAGAGAAGGTCAGATGTCTCTGTTGTGCCATTTTTCCTGTTGATCATGTCCTTAAATGCTTTTAGTGTGGTGCTGGAGAATAGTATTGAATGTACCATGGACTGCCAAGAAAACAAACAGATTCATCCT
>NW_006399857.1:3115563-3120939 GCF_000299155.1 Elephantulus edwardii
TTATAGCTTTATCTTTAATAATTATCTTTAATAAAAGCATAATTCAACTTTACTAAAGATACTGAAGAAAAATGTGTTAAATATGGTCTTTAAATTGTTCATTTTGGAATAATTCAGAGAGAAGTCTATTTCAATTCCACTGTTAATAATTTTTGTCTCTCTACCTTAGGGTAAGTCAGTCAGTCAAAATTAGCTATTGAATTATTACAACTGACATTGAACAGAGAATAATAATAGAGAAATAACAGCCTAAAATACCAAATTTGGAATAATATCATACTTGAGAGTATAAGGAAGTATAAAACTAATAATGATTCATATAAGTAAATTTATATATGTAAAATTAATTATCCAGAAATAAACATTTGCTTTAATAATGTAATGCTAACCAAATCTCTTAGGGAATATTCAAGAAAAACTCAGTTTTAATATGCTCGTGAGATCAATTAATGTATCGTATATGCAAATATGAAGGCAATGACCCTAATTCAGAATGCTTGTTATTTCTGTAGTTGGCATATGGCTTTCTCTAACAGAAGATATAATGATTTCAATAAATTAACTGCTAATGCCATGTAATGAACTCTGATTTATGTTAATTTGGGCATTACTTAGCAATTTCATGTTAATTTTTTTTAAAATATCTGATTTTTAAGCAGCATTAGAATTTCATTTTTGCCACTAAGTTTGAAAATAGTAGTAACAAGAAGAATATTTTGATTTAAGAGTTTCAAGAAGACAATGGCAGTTTCAAATATTAAGAAAGCAGAATGACTCCTTTAGTTTCAGCAACTTTATCCTGGTATCCCAAAACTTTTAAAATACTGTTTTCATTAAAATAATCATATAAAAATTTTCAAAAGTGTTATTATTCTATTTTGTTGAAACAAAGCAATCATTGAGAATTTTTTTGTTGGAAATGAAGAATCTTTCTCATCCATATAATTCTTTTTCTGTTACAACACAGTACAGATTTCTCTCTTTTCTAGGAATGGAATATATATCCATTACATTAATCTACTCTCTACGTCTCTGCCAATTTGTCACAATGTGATGAATTGTGCTTTGTTTTGATGCTGAGAATCATGCCACTGGTATTTCAGAAACCACCTGAGCATAAGGCACAGGTTTCAGCAAGTCTTTCAGACTAAGACATACTATAAAACAGGTCTGGCCTGTGAAAAACCACACATAGCAGCAATAGGTTATCTTATATCATTTCAGGAATGAGTGCATCAGATTGGAAGGAATTAAAATACAACTTGAAGAAGAGCTCCCTCCTCAGAGTGGAGTCTATCTAAATGCTGTGAATTTAGTATAAAATCTTCATTTGGTGGTGTGGCATCTCTAAACATGAAAAGAAACACCTACAAACATTCATAGATGATCAGAACACATAATGTATAAAGTGTGAACCTAGAAAAAGTAGAAATTGCCAAAATCAAAATAGAGGATGTAAAGGTTCACATTCTAGCCATTAGTGAGTTGAAAAGATCTAGTATTGACAATTTTGAAGAAAATAGTAAGAAGCTGTACTTAATTCCGAAGGTACGCAGTTCAAATCTACCAGTTAATCCATGGAGGAAAGATGAACAATCTCTTCCTGTGCGTTAACTGTCTCTGAAAACCCATGGAGGGTCAACTATGGGTTGCTTCTCACATCACAGTATTTAACAACACAACAAACTAAGCATGACAAAGTACAAATAGTCATTTTTCATCAAAAAAAGGACATATCAAGATATATACTGAAGCACACGCCTTGAGAATAGGCTAATATTCATATGAATACAAGAAATAACTATAAAACTCTATTTTATAAAGATGCACACTGACCATAAAAGCCAGAAAAAAAATAAGACAAAGAGGATTTCTACCTATTTCTGCAGTAATCAATTGCTTAAACACATATTCCAGATGCATTAGTAATCATGGGTGAATGAAATACAAAAGTTGTAAACAAAGAAGAATTAGAAAATATGACCTTAAGGATGGAAATGTAAATGGAAGTGGAATGATAGAACTTTATTTGATCTTACCATTGCAGATACCATTTCAAAAAGACATTAATATTGAATAAATGTGGATCTTAATGGATGGAATATACAGGAATCCAATCAGACAGGCACAATGGAGAAGTTTAACATTATCAATAAAAACCATTCTAGGATCAACTGTGGGACAGATTATCAATTGTGCATATAGCAGTTCAAGCTCAAAATCAAGATTAAGAAAGTGAAGTCAAGGAAAGCCAAAGTAAGACCTTGGTTATATGTAATTTGAGTTTAAAGATAATCTCAAGAAGTAGCACTTGATCAAGAATCAGTGGTAATGAAGAAGTTCAAGGTGCTACGAAGGAATTGGTAAAATGTAAGACCTCAGGATTGATGGAATACCTGACATATTTCAACAAACCAATGTAACCCTGGATGTGCTCACCAGTTGGTGCCAAGGAATCTATAGGAGAGCTACCTGGCCAATTGACTAGTAGAGATCCATATTTATTCCCATTCCCCAAAAGAAGATGTTTAAACAAAATATGGAAATTATCAAACAATATCACAAATATCACATGCAAGCAAAATCTTGCTGAAGATTATTAAAAATGACTGGAATAGTCCATTGACAGAGAACTGCTAGAAATATAAGTTAAGTTTAGATAAGCCTATGCCACTAGGGATATTGTTGCTATTCTCGGATGAATCTTGGCTGAACGCAGAGAGTAGCAAAGCTGTGCAAATATATTTGAATGTGTGGATCATAACAAATTCAGACTAACATTAAGAAGAACGGGAATCTCCAAACTTGACTGTGCTCATGCAAAGCCTACACCTAAACCTTTTGTCTGAACAAAGCAAAGGAACAAGCATGGTTTAAAATCAAGAAAGAACTGCAAGATTGTATCCTTTCTCCTTACTTTACAAATAATTTGTACATACAATTATTTTGGGAATTCAGTGCATTGAAATAGGAATTTAATTTGTCAAGATCACAATGTTATCCATGGGGTTTGTATTACCTGATTTAATTAGAAGTAGATCACCAGGATTTAATTCCAAGGTTGACTTGTCCTGCTATTCTTTTGAGTAGTAGTCTATCACTCAAGCTCTCCAACATGAGAAACTCACTTATTAATGCTGAGTCAGAATCAACTCACAGTGGTCCCTCCAGCATGTTTTTGGAGGTATAAAACTGCACTTGATATTGTCCATCTTTCTCCTAGGGAGCCTTTAGTGTATTCAGATGGACAGAAGCTCTGCCTTTAGATTTATCAACATAATCTGTTGCCACTATCCCACCAGCGCTCCCAAGCAACATGCCTCTGGAAACCCTATGAACTTTGAGAAATGACTATAGTTACAGAAAGTCTTCAGGTCTTTTATTCATAGGGTCACTAGGAGTCATGCTTAACTCAATGTTGATCAACAACAACCATAGAAAGGCCAGTAAATTAATGTTGAACGTATAGCATCGTTCGATCAAACACAGGTACTTCTTACATCTCTTCAGACCATTCTGTCCTCATTATCTTAAAGATAAAACCAATTATATAACTGATTCTTCACTTACAAGCCAAATTCAGGATAAATTCCAGAATTCTTAGCCCAAAATGCAAAATCTGCCATAATCTTGCTTCTGCTGCTGCCATTTTCTTAAATCATCTATTAATCTGCCAATTATCTCTGTCACTCAGTTCACACTGAAATATTTGTATTTACCTTGAATATGCTACAATGTTAGAAACACTGTACTATGCCTATTTGCTTAGAAAGCTCATACATTTTGTTTCCTGGGAAATTTTTGTTAAGCTTTTTAGACTATGTCACATAATCATAGATATCCCTAAACAACAATTTTATCCTCAATGTTGTTAAATGAACTTTAGTCCACTTACGTATATTGAAATATGTAATAATTGTTTGCTTATTTTTCTTTGAACGTAAAACTTAGCTACACTTTGATGTTTCACATAATTCTTGTATTATCAAAATATTTCAAGTTTCTTGCCTTTGTTTTCTAGAAATTTTAATGCACCTGCTTTTAATTATAAGTTCTAGATTTCCTTTTCTTGTCTATGTTATAATTTTTGTGAACTCTTTCCTACCTTGAGCAGTCTCCATTTGTGTGCTTGGCAAATTTTCTCACTTTATGGAGAGAACAGAAGGTATGATAAATTCATTCAGTGATAATCACGAGTTGAGCATTTTGATGTTTTACTTCTTCCTAAGACAGAAGTAGAGGTGCCAGGAATATTAAATTTTGACTTTTGAATCTTCTTGTTGATATAAGCATACATTGGAGAACAAAAATACTCATGACCCAGATAGGAGTATATTATAGCATCTGAACCACAGAATACCTGAAGAAATAACATTTTTAGTCCCTCTTCTTCTTATTGCATTTGTACTTGGAATTTTAGGAACATATTGCTTGACTTTGAGAAGAATAGGGATCCGGCCCACTTGATTGTGCTCATGAGAAAGCTATCCCTGGATCAGGAGGCTGTTGTGTGAATGGAGCAGGGGAGTACTGCATGGTTTGGAATTGGGAAGGGACGGTTACAGAGTTGGATTCTATCTCCATACCTGTTCAATCTGAATGCTGAGCAAATTATCTGAGAGGCTGGAATCTGTAAAGAGGAATATGGCATCAAGGTTGGAGGGAGACTCATCAATAACCTGTTTTATGCTGATGACACAATTTTGCTTGCTGAAAGTGAGGAAGACTTAAAGCACTTGTTGCAGAAGATCAAAGAATATAGACTTCAATATGGATTGTGTCTCAATATCAAGAAAACATATCTTCTAACCACTGGACCAATAAATAGTGTCATGATTAATGGAGAAGAGATTGAAACTGTCAACATCTTCATCTTGCTTGGATCCACAATTAGCACTTTTGGTATAAGCAGTCAGGAAATAAAGAGATGCATTGCACTGGGAAAATTTGCACTTAGGGACCTTTCCAAATTATTTATGAGTAGTGATGTCAGTTTGCATACTAATGTACATCTGTCAGGCCATAGTTTTTCTGATTAGTGGCTATGCATCTGAAATCTGGACAATGAATAAGGATGACAGAAAAAGAATTGATGTCTTTGAGGTGTGTTGTTGAAGAGCACTGAACATCCTATGGACAGCAGAGAGAACAGAGATGTCTTGGAGATGGTGCAGCTGGAGTTCTCATTGGAGTCAAGAGTGATGAGGTTTCACCTCACATATTGCTAGGAGGTGCTATTTCTTGGAGAAGGACATGAGGCTGGGAAGGGTGGCGAGTCAGTGGTGGAGAGGACGACTGTCAACCACGTGTATTGACACAGTTACTGCTGCAATGGGCTCTTGTGTGTCAGAAAGAAGTGTGAAGATGGTGCAGGAC
>NW_006399857.1:3125431-3145285 GCF_000299155.1 Elephantulus edwardii
ACGGCACATAACAACAACAACAACAAGTATTATATATATTTTCTGTGAAAAATTTTTAAAGGACACCAATAAATATTTCCATGCAATTACAATTTTCACTTATATTTCTCCTTTTAAAAAAAAAAGAAAGTAATCATTAGAAATAACCCAGTACATGGATGGTAGAGTAGCCGATTGCATCATGCATTGAGATCAAAGTTAAGGCATTAAACACCCAGACTTCTCTTTGTCATAGTGACTGTGTTGAAGGTCAATATAGATAATTGTTTGTCATTATTGTGTTATTATACTTATTTTACAAGTCAGCCTGTAAGAAACATTAAGACTAAAACCATATGGAAGCTTCTTTTCTCATGATTTATGTAACTGATTTTAGGATAAGGGATATTGTCATAATTGTTGTCTCACATTGCTTTCATTGTTCTTACTAGTGACAAAGAAAGTTAAACTCCAGTAGAGTAAATAATGAGGGAATAGTAAATTGTCAGTGGTGATAGTAGAAAACCAAATAGAGTACTAATAGAGCAGGAAATGGATAGCAATCTTTAAAAATTTTCATTATCTTTAAATCAGAATGAAGGTTGCATAGTGGATTGTACTTGGGGTGGGAGACTGTCTACCGGTGGAGGAATTTTTCTTTGACTTTTCAAAGAGAAGAGTGAACTGGAGGGGAGGGGTGTGCGGGGAGAAAAGTGCAGTAATGAATGAACAGAAATCCAAAATCTCTGTAAGTGTTCATGAAAATTAATAAAATAAATTTTTTTTAAAATTCATGTTTATGTTTTATGTTATTTATCTGATGGTTGTATAGCAAAAAGGAGGCATGGTAATGTAGTATTAAGAGCTCAGCTGCTACCTTCTAAATCTACTGTTTTAATCTATTATTTCTCAGAGCTAAAAGATATAGTAATCTGCTTCTATAAAGATTTACACCTTGAAAAACCTATGCAGCAGGTGCTACTATGTCCTATAGGGTCACTATGAATCAAACTTTGCACATTGTATTTTATTGTAACAAAAGTATCACAATTGGATAAATTTAAAGGAATTATCCTTATTTCCTCAATGTTCTTCAGGATAAAACTTCAAATAAGACACTTGTTCAGGTCAGTTCTTTCCTACTCAGTAGTGTCAGGCGTTCACTGGTTCTTTGGAGTTTGCACTGAGAAACTTCTTCCCCCATATGTGTCACTTAAAAGTTTAAGTTTTTGTTTATGCAACTAAAAAGAATTCTGTTTAGAACATACGATATGTTTCACTGACTGTGGAAAGGTATTTGGCTTCGTGAATCACATCAAATTGTGGCTAATCTTGAAAAGGATGGGAATCTCAGAACACTTAATTGTGCTCATATGAAACCGATACTTGGGCTAGAAAGTCGTCATCAGAACAGAGTAAGGAAACACTGCATGTTCAAAATCAGAAAATGTGTATGCCAGGGATGGTCCTATCTCAATTCATTTTTAATCTATATGTAGAAAGGATTCCTCCGGAAGCTGAATTTTATGAGGAGAAATATGAAATCAGGACTGAAGGAAGATTCATCAGCAACCTTTGTTATGCTGATGACACAGCCTTGTTTTCTGAAACTGAGGAGGACCTGCAGTGTTTGCTGCAGAAGTCAAGGACTGTTGTCTTCAATATGGATTGAGGCTCAACATCAAGAAAACAATGATTGTCACCATATGGCAAATTGGCAGTAACATGATAGAGAAATCATTGAGATTGTCAATAATTTCAGCTTGCTTGGTTACAACACTTTTGGCACCAGCAGTCAAGAAATCAAAAGACAAATTGCTTTGGGAAAATCTGCTGCAGGGATCTCTTCAGAGTACTGAAGAGCAATGATGTCAGTCTGGAAACTAAAGTGTGTCTGATCCAAGACACTGGTCTTTAGAGAGTTGGCCAATGAC
Organism: Elephantulus edwardii; assembly: GCF_000299155.1. NCBI lineage: Eukaryota > Metazoa > Chordata > Mammalia > Macroscelidea > Macroscelididae > Elephantulus > Elephantulus edwardii. Next base: position 3,127,345 of record NW_006399857.1, read on the forward strand.
TAGGAATGATAGAACAAGAATCGGTGCCTTTAAGTCATGGAGCTGGAGAAGAGAATTGAATACATCATGGACTGCTAAGAGAACAAACAGGTATATCCTGGAGAGGGTAAAGCCAAGCTGATTCTTGGTGGAAAGGCTTTTGAAGCTCTGTCTCACATATGTTGGGCATGTGGCTAGAAGGGATAGTCCTTGGAGAAGGACATCATGCTTGGAAAGGTAGATGAACAGCACAAGAGAGGAAAATACTAGACATGATGGATTTACTCAGTAACTGGAATAATGGGGATAGTTGTGTCAGAGATAATGAAATTGGCTCAACATAAGACTGGGTTCAGAGCTATTGTATGTCGCTGAGTCACAGGTGACTCTTGTCACATAGCAACAATAATAAAATCCTAGACTGGTAAGGGCTACTTGGAATCTGATAATAATATTACTACTATGACAAGAATAAAAATTTAAGAAAGAATAGCACTGCACACACAATAAAAAAAATCAAGATATGTCCTAAAGTACGATATTGTGATAGGACAATATCCACACGCATACAAGAAAACATGCTAATATAAACATTATTAAAAATATATGCACCAGCAAGTAAAGTAGGAGGAAATTGAGGATTTCTACCAACTTCTTCAGTCTTAAGTTGACCAAACATGTAATTAAGATACAGTGATAATTATTAGTGATTAGAATCAAAAGTTGGAAAATATGAGGATGAAATAGTAGTCAGAAAGTATAGTTTTGATGTTAGAAATGAGGCTGGAGACTGAAAGGTTGGGTTTTATGTATTCAATTTATTCATTACATAAACCTTTCCCCCGCTTTTTAAATTTAAATTTATTATTCATTTCAGTAAAAATTTACAGAGAATTTGGATTTTCATTCATCCCTTGTTGCATTTTTCTCCCCTCCCAACCTTCCCCCTAGTACTCTACCATGTTGGAAAAGTAAAAGAAAAATTCTTTCATTGTTTTACAAACCATCCCCCAGGTCCACTCCACCACGTAGCCTTTGCTCTCTACTCCTGTCATGACAAAAATACCTAATCACATATCCCTTTTATACAGGTTTCTCCCTCATCTGTTTCAATGTAGTATACATTATTGAACCCATCTTTCTTAGTCTCTCCCTAACCCCAAGGTCAGTCCTGTTGTCCTGTTTTACAACGATGTAAATCTTTCTTTAAAAAAGAAAGAAAGAAAAAAAACCCCAAACACCAAAAAGAAACAAAGCAAAACAAAACATGAAAGCTGTCTTTACACATGGACCTCCGCTAATGAGCTATTCAGGACACAGATTGACTACATATTAAAAAAAAAAAGTTAGAGAATTTCAATACCAGCAATAAAAACGAAATCAGATGCTGAGCATGGAAAAAAAATAGAAATTACTCATGTACAAGTTTATATTGAAACTAGAGAAAATTAAAACAAGTCTACAAAAATCAAAATATCACCTTGAGCCTAAGCTACCTGAATTTAAAATTATTTTCAGAACAGATTTGAGGTACTGAGCACTAAAGATCTAAGACATCTAAGACTAGATGAGTTATGGAATGATATTAAAGAGAGAAAAATATCATTACACAGATAGAAGAAAAAAATTTTAAAAGAGCAAATGGATATTAGTATAGACCTTGAAAATTGTTCTAGACTGCATAAAAGCCAAAACAAGGGAAGAAATATTGGAGTAGAAGAGATGAACAGATTTCAAAGGGTAGCTTAAGAAGACAAAACAAAATTGTCAAAAGCTGCAGTCGGAGAATAAAAAGGGGGAAATTCTATCAACAATTCTAATGTTAGAAGAAATGAAAACCAAATTCAAGACATGAGTTTTAATACCAATGGATATTGTAGGCAAATGGAAGATATTCACAGAGATACTGTTTTAGAAATAGTCGAAACCTAAAACTTTGCAGAACACCGTATGAACAAGAGCCAATGATAAGAAGGGATACGTCGAATCTTTACTGAAGGTATTGGTGAAAAATAAGGCCCCAAAACAATCAATGGGATACTGATTGACATGTTTCAACTAACAAATGCAACCTTAACATGCTCATCAATCTATGCCAGGAAATATGCAGGACAACAGCTTGGCTGACTGACTGGAAGAGATCCATTTTTTTTTCTCATTCCCAAAACAGATTGTGGAACCTATGGAACAACATTAGTATGGCTGACAGGGAAAATCTTAATGAATATTATTGACACTGCTAAAAAATACATTAACGAAGAATTGTGAAAAATTCACACTTAGTTTAGAAGAGGCTGTGACACTAGGAATATCATCGGTGATGTCAAATGGATCCTGGCTGAAAGCAGAGAATACCGAAAGCATGTTGATTTGTGATTTACTGACTATAAAAAAACATTTATTGGACTGTGTAGATCATGACAAACTATGACTAACATTGAGAAGAATAAGAGTTTCCCAATATTTAACTATGCTTATACAAAACCTATGTGTAGAACAAGAAACTGTCTGAACAAAGTGAGGAAATAAGGTGCAACTTCACATGCTTTCATAAAATTTCTAGTACAATCACATTGATAACATGTCTTTGTGCTCACATAAATTTTCATTTATATGCAGGTGTATCATACTTTATATTCTGTCTTTGCTGTCATCCCATAATGCCTAGCTTTTTCAATCATTAGTGTTAAATGCCTTAAACTTATTTTTTAGATGATTATTAGGTTCAGCTGGGATAGACTTAAAGTTTAATTGTGGGTTTGGCAGACTTTAACTTTCCACAGCCTCAGTTCGTTGTTGTTGCTAGGTGACGTCAAGTTGAGTAGGACTCATAGCGACCTTATGAACAGAAATCTAAACCCTTCTATCTTGTCGCATCCTCATCTTCCCTGACACAAAGTCCATTGGCACCGTCACATTGTCAATCCACCCCTTTCCTTCACCAACCCCTACACCCCTCCCCACATCATGTCTCCCTCCAAAGAACAGCCGATCCTAGCAACATGCTCAAAGTATGTGACATGAAGCCTCATCATTCTTACCTCCAAAGAGCTCTCAGCCTGCACCCTCTCCAAGACATATCTCTTTGTTCTTTTGGCCAGTATGGGCTGTTCAGGGCTCTTCTCCAACACCCCAACTTCAATTTCAACTTGCACATAAATAACTCACGGTTTATTCTACAGCATCTGGCTTGGTATAGACTCCTGAATTAGCACAGACATAGTTAAATTGACTCCTGGGTGAAATCCTGTGTATAGTTTTTATTTGTGATTTTTAAAAAAGATGTTTATGAGGAATAAGTCATTGAATGTACAAAATCTAATGATTTGAGGTTTTTATTTCTATCTCTCTTAATAGCTGTGATTTTGAGCAATTTTCATATGTCTTTTGGCCTTCTGAATTTCTTCCTGGTACAAAGACAGACACACATAGATCAATGTAACAGAATATTAATCCATCTACCTACAGTCAACTAGTATTTTACAAGAAAACAAAATGAACTAGTTGGGGAAATGCCACCCTCTTCAACAAATGATGCTGGCAAAACTGGACAGCTACCTGCAGAAAGCTGAAACAGGATCCACATTTCATATCATACACAAAAATCAACTTAAGGTAGACCAGAGATCTAGGTATAAAGCCTAAAACCATAAAGATCATAAGAGACAAAAGGAGTCCAAACTTAGAAGGCCTAGTCTATGCGAAAAAATAGGCTAGCAAATAAAGCCAGAAATGTACAATCAGGAAAAGATGACATCAATGAATGAAGCCTTCTAAAGATTAAGGTCCTATGTGAATTAAAATTTTTTCCCAATAAGGTGAAAAGAAAACCTACTCACTGGGAAAATACAATTTGACAATGGCATCCCAGACAAAGGCCTCATAATGAAAGTTCATAAAACACTACAGGACCTCCACAAGAAAAAGATCGATTACAAAATGAGCAAAAGACAAGGAAAGACTTTGTGTATATCTATTTGGAAAAGTGCATTGGTGACTTATACTTGGACCTCACCAGATGGACTGCACAGGAAACATCTTGACTATAAGATGATCAAGACTATAAGAGGAATCATCGCATTGTCTTCATCTGTAGATAGAAGAAATCACTGAAGAAGCTCAATAATAGCAGTTAAAACCAAGCCAGGTGCTAACTGTCAAAGAGATCATCAATCACTGATATGCAACTTCAAATTGAAGATAAAAAAAACAAGTCAACAAGAATTAAAATATAGTCTTCAATCTATGCCTTGAATAATAAATCTGAATTAAAATAATGAATTATCCTGAATTAAAAAGAATTTTAAGAATAGATTTGAAGTATTGAAAATTAATGATTGAAGACCAGATGAGCTGTAGGATGACTTGAAGGATATCACGCATCAAAAAATCACAAAGTCACCAAAAAGACAGAAAAAAAGACAAACCCAAACTCCCCAATACCTTCAATGGATGTCAGAAGAGACCCTGAAAATTGCACAAAAGCATCAAGAAGCAAAATAAAGGGAAGAGGTGATGAAATAAAATTACTGAAGAGAGCTGTAGGTGAGATTCATCTCACATATTTGGGGCATGTAGCTAGGAGAGGCTATTCCTTGGAGAGGGACATCAAGCTGGGATAATTGGAGAGACAGAGAAGGACTGGAAGACCCTCAGCCAGGTGGATTGGCATGGTGACTACGGCAATGGGCTTGAGTGTGTCAGAGATTGTGAGATTGGCACAGGATAGGACATGGTTCAGATTTGCTGTTCACAGGGTCACTATGAGTAATACTCCACTTGATGGCACCTAATAACAACAATTTGCATATGAGAAAATTGTCCATCTGTCTACTATGGAGAAGCTGGTGGGATTCACTTACTTTCCTTTGGATTGTCAGTGCAGCTCCTTACCATTAGGCTACTGGAGTTATCAAACTTTAGAAGATAATATACACATAGGATATCTGAGCCAGTTATCACAAATAATGACAAAAAATTCCATTCAAACAATGACAATGGTTTGATTTTAAATATCATTTTGTTGTTGTTGTGTGCCATTGTGTCTGAGCTAACTCATAAGTGACCCTCCAGAGGGTTGCTTTTGGGTTTTTTCTGTTGATAATCAGGAAATTTATTTCTAGATTTTCAGCCTTCTTGACTCTTTAATAGAATAACCAGTAAAAATGCATCATTTCAGGAGGTTAATATGATTTTTTAAAAATTTTACTTTATATTAGTTTACATACAAAATTCATAAAGTTCATATGCATCGTTTTCACACCAGATCTTTCTCCTTTCCTTTACTAACCCTCCCCACGTCTGTTTTATAGAGGCAGGAAATCACATAAAGGAGACTGTTTATTCTCCTATGGAGCAGTTGTTGGATCCAAGATGTATGCACTTGGGATTGCAGAAGAATTTACTGAATAGAAAAGCCTTTAGAGAACTGATAAGAATTTGGGTAGAAGGAATAAAATAAGCCAAAGTTCATAGGAATTTTGGGCTCAGTCAGGAGAAGATTGAAGAATAAGAAAAACAGGGTGAAATAACTCCTAGCCATCTATTGGACCCAAGTTGTCTCATTAAGATGTGATTCATCCGTAGGGTGAAGATATATGGTGCCAGTTTTCAATATTATATCAAGGGATTTGAAATTGATTTCTTTGTGTGGAGTTATTAAATGATTCTGAATAGCTATAATGGCAAAAGAAATATCATTATTAAAGGCATTTTATGTGGAAATAATTCATTAAATAGATAGGCATAAAGCCGGAAGATCTGGCTATTAGACTGTACTATGAATGGTATTTCATTTACTTTTCTTCAAATTCAGCCTTCATAATTACTCAATAACTATGAGGAGGAGTGTGGCATCAGTATTGGAAGGAGATTTATCAATAACCTGTGTTATGCAGATGACACAACCTTGCTTGCTGAAAGCGGGAAGGGCTTGAAGCACTTGTTGTAGAATATCAGGCCTTTGGCATGATAGCATCTCAATGTCAGGAAAACAAAGATTCTTACCACCGGACCATTAGATGGATCATTGTGGATGAAGAGGAGATTGAAACTGTCAACAGCTTCATCTTACTTGGATCCACAATGAACATCGTTGGTACCAAGAGTCAGGAAATAAGAAAACGCATTGCACTGGGAAAATCTGCCATTAGGGAACTTTCCAAATTATTGAGGGGTAGTGATGTGAGTTTGAAGATTAATGTGCATCTGATTCAGGCCATACAGTCTTTCTGATCACTTGCTATGCATCTGAGAGCTGGACAACGAATAAGAATGACAGAAAAAGAATCAAGGCTTTTAAGCTGTGATGTTGGAGAAGAACACTGAACATTCCATGGAAGGGCAAGAGAATGAACAGAGATGTTTTGGAAAGGGTGCATTCAGAGTGTTCTTGGAGGTAAGAATGATGAGGCTTTGCCTCATACACTTTGGACATGATACTAGGAGATGAATATTTCTTGGATAAAGATGTGATACTGGGAAGGGTAGACAGTTGGTGAAGGGGAAGAAGACTCTCAACCAAGAGGCTTATATGGCGACTGCTGTAATGAGCTTCTTGTGTGTCTGGAAGTGTAAGGATGGTGCAGGATAGGGCAGTGTTCAGATCTTTTGTTCAAATGGTCTCTATGAGTTGTGCTTGATTCGATGACACCTAACAACAACAGCATAAGAGTAATTTCTGATTGTAAATATAATTAAGTTTTTACCATTTTTATTTTTAATAGTTGTTAGTAAAGTGAGTTTGTTAGTTTTTAATTAAAATAACTTACTACATCTTGGTATCAATAAAGTGTAACTAAATCCATTGTCATCTATTCAATTTTGATTCACTATTTCTAAGACAGAGGAGTTGTACTTTCCTGTCATATTTCTGAGTCTGAATATCATTACAGAGTTAGAATATCATACCCTTGTCTTGTGAAGAGTGGCTAGATGTTGGTGTGTTTAAATTATTGGTCTTTTGGTTATGAAAGAAGCACTTAACCACTATCAAGGTTACATCTGTTCACATCTGTTATTCATAGGGTCTACACTACAGTTAACTAGACTATATATATATATATTTATATATGTACACACACACACAACTTTTGTCCTGACCTACCACTATAATGATTTCTGTAATATTCTCTATTCTGACAGCTAGAGATCAGTTACCTTGATTGATTGGACTCTACGATATGAGTTCCGTGACCTTGATATATTTTCTAATGTCATTTCTATCTATTCAATTTCTCTGACTTATAGGTCTTTATGTCACCTCAGTTTTATCTCTTCTTAGTTGATTTCTTCTAGTCACCTGTCTAATGGTATCTCAATATACTATCTAATAGAGGATGTCCATTAATAGCAGTAGTAAACTCTAGACTGCAATAAATTATAAAACTGGGTTTTTTATCTAGGCTTTTCTCCTCATAAAACATGGAGAGTTTGGATTCCCCCCACCCCCCGTTTCCCTACTGAATAGGCTTTGTCAAAAGTGAACTGCATATAAATACTTGATTTATTACATTCCTAGTCTCAGTAACAAAATTGAAATGCTGTACCTAAAACACCATTTGTCATCAGGATGTTTAATGGTCTACTACTGTTTGAATTCTTCTTCATGTGAGTACTTTGAAGTAGAGTTTTATGTGGCTAACAAAACAAACAATCCTCCCCAAATCAATTGTAGTGGTTAGTGTTTTGCTTGAATAAATATATTTAATTCTCCTTATTATAGAAATTCAAGCAAAGAAAACCAGAAAAAAAATTAAATATTTAAGCTTCAATCTGAACATTGCGTCAACTTTCTATAAGTCTTAGCATAGTTAACCATAAAAATTACATTATGGCAAGGCAATATTAGCTCTTCAATTGTTTATTCATTTATGTACTGCATATCTTTTCAGGCCTATTTACTTTCTCTGAAGTGGTCTACTCTGTCTTCTCTACCCACAGTCTTTCTTAAGTTTAAAGGTGTGTATGCGTTTTTAAGGGGATTTGTGCTGCGGAAAAGTAGGTATCACCACTGGGCATTGGAGTTTTTTTTAATATTATCTAGGTCTTTATTGAGTTTGATTGCTTTTTGCAAATTACTCTTTTTAGGTCATAAATATTCTAAGTAAATGATATTTTCTCTTATTTTTAAAAAATGTTATATATGTTTTATATTGATTTTCCCAGAAATTAATATACTTTGCGTTTCGCACTATTCTTCCTTCATATTGTGTTTCATATAATCATTCCCATGCATTATGGTTTATAAAATCAAACATTGTTGGACCTTGCCCGGTAATATCTAGTCTTTTTATGTTTTTATGTCCTTACTGGGGCTTTCCCATTTCATTCACTTTCTCACTCCACCCAACAAACTAGCAACCCTGAGATTTTGCTCATATCCAATCTCCCCCCTCTGCTTAGACTTCTTCCCTCCTTGAGTCTCCATCAATGTTCAACTAGGTTGTCGTTGTTGTTATAAGCCATCGAGTCATTTGTGACTCATAACGACACTATGTACAAGAGTCCTAAATGCAGTTTCATCCTGTCAACCTCACTGTCTCAAACACATTCATTCCCACCACTCCACTCACAGAATCGATCCATCTTATCGAGGGTCTCCCTCTCCTGTACCGCCCCTCTACTCTCCCAAAGATGATGTCCCTCTCCAAGGACCACTCCCTTCTTGCAACATGCCCAAAGTTTGTCAGACAAAGCTTCAGAATCCTTGACTCCAGGGGACATTCTGGCTTCTCCCTCTTCAGGACAAACCTGTTTGTTCTCCTAGCAGTCCATGGTATAATCAACACTCTTCTCCAGCAACACAGCTCAAAGGCATCAATTCTCTTTCTGTCACCCCTATTCACTGTCAACTCTCTGATGTATAGCACATAATTGCAAAGACTATAGCCTGGATTAGGCACACCTTAGATTCCAGCCTGATGTCATTGCACTTCAGTACTCTTGAGAGGTCCCTCACAACTGACTTTCCCAATGCAATTCGTCTCCTGATTTCCTGGCTGCTATTACCAAGAGTGTTGACTGTGGAACCAAGTAAATGAAAACTGTTAAGTATCTCAATCTCTTCACCACGCATACTGATGCTGCCAATTGGCCCAGTGGTGAGAATCTGTTTTCTTGATATTGAGCTTCAATCCATATTGAAGACTGCAGTCCTTGATCTTCTGCAGGAAGCACTTTAGGTCCTCCTAACTTTCAGCAAGCAGGGTTGTGTCATCTGCATAACGCAGGTTGTTGACGATTCCTCCACCAATCCTGATGCCACATTCCTCCTTGTACAGCCCAGCGTCTCAGATGATCAGTTCTGCATACAGACTGAAAAGGTATGGAGACAAAATACATCCCTGACCCCTTTCTTGATTTTGAACTATCCAGTGTCTCCCTGCTTTCTTCTGACGACTGCCTCTTGGTCCAAGTATAGGTTTCGCATTAACACAATCAAATGTTCTGGGATTCCCATTCTTCTCAGAGTCAGCCACAACTTTTTGTGATTCACACAGTCATTAGCCTTTGCATAGTCAATGAAGCACAGATAGACAATCTTCTGGTATTCTCTATTTTTACAATAATGATACTATATAGTATCGGTCCTTATGTGCATTGCAATTTGACAAGGAACCTGTGTGCCCACAACTTTTAAAACGGTCAGTGTGTTATTGTTTTTGGTATATGCCATTAAGTTGCCTGTGTCTCATAGTGATCCTATGTACAATATCCCTAATCCTTGCTCTACCCTATGCCAAACTAATCTATCCCTATTTCCCTAGTCACTGAATCAGTGTACCTCATTGAGGGTTTTCCTCTCTTGTGCTGTTCCTCCCCCTTCCCAAACATGATGTCCCTCTCCAAGGACTGGTTCCTCTTTACAACAATTCCAAAGTACGTCAAAGATTCAGAATCCTTGCTTCCAAGGAGCTGGCTGGTCTGACCATCTCTATGATGAACCTGTTTGTTTTTCTAACAATCCATGGTATATATAGTATTCTTCTCCAGCACCACAGTGTAAAGGCATCAATTCTCCTTCCATCTTCCTAATCATTGCCCAGTTTTCTGATGCAAGTAATTGCAAAGACTATGACCTGGATCAGGCAAACCTTAGTCTCCAGACTGACATCATTGCTCTTCAGTACATTGAAGAGGTCTCTGACAGCAGACTTTTCCAATGCAATTCTCATTTTAATTTCCTGGCTGCTGGTACCTAGAGTGTTTGTGATTGCTGAGCCAAGCAAACTGAAGCTGAAAACGAGTCAATCTCTTCACCATGTAGTGAGAATCTTTTTTTTTTTTTTATTTTGACCTTCATTCCATATTGAAAGCTGCAGTGTTTGACCTTCTGCAGCAAATGCTTCAGTTCCTCCTCAGTTTCAGCAAGCAGGACAGTGTCATCTGCACAACACAGATTTTGATGAGTCTTTCCTCAATCCTGACGCCACATTTCACCTCAAAGAGACCATCTGCCTGGATAATCTGTTCTGAATATAGATTGAAAAGGTATGGAGATAGGACACATCCCAGGTGTGCAACATTCCCAATTTTGAACCATGTAGTGTTTCTGTGCTCTGTTCTGATGACTGTCTCCTGATCTAAGTATAGGATTTGCATAAGCAGAATCAAGCGTTCGTTGATTCCCATTCCTCTCAGGGTCAGCCACAGTTTGTTATGGTCTACACAGTCAAATGCCTTTGCATAGTCAATGAAACACAAATATTCCTCTGGTACGCCTTGCTTTCAGCAAAGATCCATCTAACATTAGCTATACTATCCCTTGTACCATGCCCTATTCTAAACCAGACTGCACTTCAGGGAGTTCTCTCTTAATGTACCGTTCCAGTCCATTTTGAATAACCTTGAACAGAATCTTGCTTGCATGTGATATCAGTGATGTTGTTTGATAATTTCTGCACATTTTGCAACACCTTTCATTAGAATGGGAACATATACTGATCTCTTAAATCAGTTGGCCAGGTGGTTGTCATTCAGATTTCTTGGCACAGCTTGGTGAGTACATCCAGGGAAGCACCTGTTTTCTGAAATATGTCAATTGGTATGCCATTAATAACTGAGGCCTTATTTTTTACCCATGCTTTCAGGGCAGCTTGGACTTCTTCCTTCATCACCACATGCTCTTGATTACACATTGTTGGTGAAATTATTCTGTATCCACCGAATAGTTTTGGTACAATGACTCTAAATACTCTATCAAGCTTCTTTTAGTGTTTCTTGGATGATTTAATATTCTGCACAAAGCATCCCTAAGTATTTCAACTCAAACTTGTTCAGTTTTTTCCCTGATTAAAAAATGCTGAGTGAGTTTGGCCCCTTTGACTTTCTGACTCCAGCTCTTTTCACATCTCATTGTAATACTTGGCTTTGTCTTCCCATGCTGCCCTTTGGAAGCTTCTGTTCAACTTCTTAATATGTTGATTTCTTCCCTTTGCTTTGACTTCTTGGTGCAATATTCAGAGTGTCTTCTGACATCCATCTTGATCTCTTCTTCCTCTGTAATGACCACTTGCATCCTCCCACAGATCATCTGGTCTTCACTTATTAGTGTTCAAGGCCTCAACCCTGTCCCTGAGATGGTTTTGAAATTCAGATGGGATAGACTTATGGTCATATTTTGGTTCTTGTTGATATGATTTAATTTTACTTAGCATCAGTTTGAACTTGCATATGAGTAGTTGATGGTCTCTTTCACAATCGGCACCTGGTCTAGTTTTCACAGCTTCTTCAGCAAGTCTTTCCACAGATGTAATTCATCTGATTCCTATGCATACCTTCAGGTGAAATCCATGTGTTTAGCCTGCATTTATGTTTCTTATGAAACATATTTGCAATGAATGTCTTTGTGCAAAATTCTGTCATTCTATCTCCAGCTTCATTTCTGTCACCATGTTCATGTTTTCCGACTACTTATCCTTCATCTCTGTGCCCAACTTTTGTATTCTAGTCACCCATTATTATTAATTCATACTGATTGCATGTTCAATAGATCTCTGACAGGAAAAGTTGGTAGAAATCTTCTATTTCCTCTTCTTTGGATCTGGTTGTTGGTGCATATATTTGAATGATGGTGGTGTTCACTGGACTTCCTTGTATGCTTGTGAATATTATCCTGTCACTCACAACATTGTATTTAAAGACAGAACTATAAATGACTTTTTTAACAATGAAAGCAACCCCATTTTTCATTGCCTTTACGTCTCTAGCATAGTAGATCATATGATCATCTGAATCAAAATGTCTCATGCCAGTCCTTCTCATTACTTTAATAGCTAGAATGTCAGTAATTATGTATTCCATTTCTTTCATAACAATATCCAATTTTCCTACATTCATAGTTCTCACATTCCATGTTCCAGTCACTAGTTTTACTACTTTACAACTGTTTTTCCTTCTATGTGTTTCCATACTTGAGGGCTCAGCCTCAGTTGCCATACCTGCTAGTCTAAGTTTGCTCTATTTTACATAGGGTTTTGAAGGCTTTCTATATCAGAAGTAAATGGTCAATCTTTCTTCTTAGTCTGTCTTAATTTGAATGCTCAACTTTAGAACAGTATTTGACAGGCAAACATTTTACAGAAAAGATGAGATGAAAGATACTTCCCAATTGGAGGCCTTATAGCACTGTGTACATTTTGGTATGAGACCCTTGTCTGAAATGGTATTGCCAAATCCTTTTTCCTCAATCAATAGGTTTTCTTTTCACCCTATTGAAAAAAAAGCTTTTGATGCACATAGGCATTTAATTCTTAGATGGTCTAATTCATCATTTTTCTCCTCTCTTGGCTGTGAATTTCTGGCTATATATGCAAGCCTATTTACATAATAGACCAGTTTTTCTAAGTTTGATTCCATTTTGTCTTTTATGATCTTTATGATTTTGGAATTTTTCCTTAGGCCTCTGATCTACTTTGAGTTGATTTTTGTGTTTTATGTGAGATTTGAATCTTCTTTCAATCTCCTGCAGTTAGAAGTCCAGTTTTGCCAGCACTATTTATTAAACAGGTTGTAATTTTTTCATTTGATAAGTTTTCATTCCTTGTAGAATACCAATTGACCATAGATAGATAGGTTAATTTTTGGATTCTCAATTCTGTTCCATTGGTCTTTGTGTCTATCGTTGTACCAGTACCACCCTGTTTTAATTATTACAGCTGTCTAACAGATTTTTAAATCAGAGAGTACTACACCTCCCACTTCATTTTTATTTTTCAGAAGTGCTTTGCTTATTCAAAGTCTCTTTCTTTTTCAAATAAATTTGCCAATTGCCTTTTCTTTCTCTTTGAAAAAGGCATTTAGTATGTGTAGTAGGATTGTATTTAAAAAACACATTGTTTTTGGTAGGACTATATTGAGACTTCCTATTCATGAACATGGAACATTTTTCTAATTATTTACATCTCTAACTATTTCTCATGGTAATGTTTTGTATTTTTCTGTGTGAAGGTCTTTCATATTTCTAGTGACGTTTATTCTTGAAAAGTTCCGTTGTGTCTACTGTAAACTGTATTATTTTCTTAGTTTTTATATCTGGGTTTTCTTTGTTACTGCTGAGGAATCCCGCATGTTTTGGTATATTGATCTTGCATCCTGCCACTCTACTAAATTGGCCTAGTAGGTATAACAGAGTTTTTGTTGAGTCCTTCTAGTTTTCTCTGTACACTATCATATTATATTCATACAGCAACAGTTTTACCACCTCTTTGGTGATATAAATGCCTATTTTTTCCCTCTTGTCTTTGCCCTAACAAATACTTCCAATATAATATTACATAAAAGTTGTTAGAGTGGTCAACTTTGTCTTGTCCCTTTGTGCAAAGAAAATGCTTTTAGTCTTTCTCCATTAAGAATTATATTGGAACCTGGTGTTGCATATATACTTTTCATTATGTTGAGAAAACTCCTTTCTATTCATATTTTATTGTGTGTTTTAATAAGGAAGGATTGTTGAGTTTTATCAACTACTTCTTCATTAACTGATATTATCATATAGTTCTTATTATTTCCATTGATAATTTGATTAATTCCATTGATTGTTTTTCTTATGTTGAACCATCCTTGCTTACCTGTTATGAAACTCACTTGATCAGGATTGTTTTCCCCCCAGTGCTGTTGGATGCAACTCAATGTCACATAACAGCAACAACAACAATAACAACATTCAAACTATATCCTAAGGAAATAAGTCAATAAGCTAGATTTTACAAAAATGGAGACTGATGAAAGATTCATTAATAATATACAAAATGCAAGTGACACAATGTTGCTTTAAGAAAAGTAAGAAGACTTATCAGTGAAAATCTAAGACTGTACTCTTGAGTATGAATTGTACCTGTGAAAACACAAATCTTTACAATTAGGTGAATAGGCAACGTGATAACAGACAAAAATTGTAACTTTTAAGAATTTCTTTTTGCTTGTATCTACAGTCAATAACCATGGAAGTAGAAATTAAGACATTAAATGATGTCTTGAAACATTTTGCCAATGATCTCTATAGAGTGTTAAAACAAGATGCTTTTTTTTCAAACTAAAATACATCTGACCCAAACCACAATATTTTATATTGTTTCATATGTATGTGAATATTGGACGTTGACTAAAGAAGATAAAAGAAGCATTGATGATTTTAGCTGGTAATGTTTGTGAAGATTATTAGTAAACTGCCTAAAGTATGAGCAACCTGATCTTAGAGAAAGTGAAGCTCCTTTCTTAGAAGCAAAGAATGTAAGAATTGATCTATTAGATTTTGGACATTACCAGGAAGGAAGGGTCCCTAAAGCCTTATTTTTATAAAATTTTGTGAAAAGTTCAAAATCCCTAGCTCTAAGAGAGATGCAAATCAAAAAAAGTATGAGATATCATCTCACCCCATTAAGAATAGCAAAATTTAACAGAACAGCAAACAGCAAATGCTCGTGATATTATGAAGAAACTGGAACCCTTATTGACCGTTGGTGGAAGTGTAAAATGGTGCAACTACTACTGAAGGCAGTACAGTGCTCTCTCAAAAAGGTGCAAATAGAAATTCCATTTAACTCTGCAATTCTATTACTGGGAATATACCTTAGAGAAACCATAACTGTCACCCAAACAAATACATGCATACCTATGTTTATTGTGCTTTATTCACAAGAGCAAAGATTTGGAAACAACCCAAGTGCCCATCAACAAACAAATGGATAGAGAAGCTGTGGTATATTCACACAATGGAATACTATGAGGCATTGAAAAACAAGGAACTCATGAAATAATTGCACAAAATGGGGACCCTGGAGGACATTATGCCGAGGGAACTATCTCAGGCACAAAAAGACAAATACTGCATAATGCCACTGTTATAAAAGAGGACTGACATGGGTTGCAAGGAGACTGCGAAAGATGGAATAAATAATGTATACTGTATTGAAATAGATGAGGGAGAGAACTGTTTAAAAAGGATATAGGATATATGATTAGATATTATTGTTATAAGAGGACCCTAGAATGAAGGCTGCATAGTGGAGAGGACTTTGGGAGAGGGATTGAGTAACAGAGAAAGAATCTTTTTTCTTTTACTTTTCAAAAAGTAAAGTGAATTGAGGAGCATGGGTTGGCAGGGAGAAAAGTGCAACAATGAATGAATGGAAATCCAAAGTCTTTGTAAACTTCCATTAAAATAAATTTAAAACAAACAAACAAAAAGATAGACTGATCTGTAAAACAGTATAAAATAAAAAAAATTAAGAAAAAGATAGGCTGACTCAGTGATTTTAACAATGGGCTTAAGTAGGTTGGAGATCCTAAGGATGGTGCAGGATAGGATAAGTTTCTGATCTGTTGTTAACAGGCTTGCTATGAGCTTTAGTGGACTCGATAGCACCTAATAACAACAGTCCTGGGCTCAATGTATTGCACTATTCTGAGTGGTTTCCCTTTGCCTTGTCTGCAATCTTTCATGTTATCCTTGCATAAATTTCTCACCTCATGATACCCTATGAATTTGGAGAAATGATGTAAATTATACAAGTATTCAGGTCTTTCATTCATAGGGTCACTATGAGTTGGCTATGACTCAACGGCACTTAACAACAATAACAACATCATAGAGAGAGCTCAGTTAGCCTAGAGGACTGAAATTTATGCTACTAAGCCAAAGATAGATGACTTCAATCTGTGACCCTCAAGCCTGGTTTTAATTGTTTTTGGTTAAACATTCGTCTCAGTGGTACTGGTCTGTACAGAGGTAACTCATGGTTGCTGTGATGCTGAACACTGTGACACTTACGTGTCAAATGTGATAATGGTTACCCATGCTGGACAGTGTTTGGTGGAGCTCCTGATTAAAACAAGTTTGAAAGCAGGAGTGGCATCCAATTCCAAAATAACTTGCTTCCAGAAATCCTATGAACTTGGAGAAACAATGAAAGTTATAACAGTGTTCATGTCTTTTGTACATAGGGTCACCATCAGTCACCTACAACTTGACGACACTTAACAACAACAAATCTCCATGAATTATCATAACTGGAACAGTTCAGCTATTTCCTGTTGGGATCTTGACTGACAAAGTTTTAAATGTTTTGTGATCTAATATATAATAGGAAATGTCTCACTGTATCATAACTACTTACTGTATTTAACACAAATATTCATAGCCTATAATTATTTCCTGAACATTTATACCAATCCTTTGTGTTGTCTACCTTTGACTTGATAATGTTATCATCAAAACTGATTTAACAAAGAAACAATTGTATGATACTAAAAATAGAATATTTTTTCAATTACAGAACAGTCTCTAATATAATAAATGAATATGTGAAATTAGTAGAATATAAAATTACACTGCTACTGTTCAAAGTGCTGTAGTGACAATGCATTAAATAGGATTGATTTTTTTACCATATTTAGTTTCTTTAGTTCTTTACTTTTGAACAAGAAAAAATTGAAAATATGCAGTTACAAACTATGTCTTTATTCAAAAGTTAGCTGGAATTCTCCTAGAACACTGAAACATTGATCAACTGTGAATTACAATTGTAATCAACATCATGTTCAAACAATATTGATTGAAGTCTCACTGCAGGAGCATAGTAAAGAAGTCCATATGTTGTAATCTATAAGACATAGTCTCCACAAAATGAAACTGTTTTGGGTATTCCCTGTTCTGGGCTTCAGTCATATTCCCAATTCAGCATTTGTGGACCCACTGTGAAAGTTCTTTCTATTTCTGTATTTAACTGTTTAGTGTTTCATTCCTTGAGTCCTGGTTCATTTGATTAAGGTAGATTACTGGAATATCTATTTATGTTGTTAGAAAAGACCAGTTATCAGAAAAAAGACATTATATTGTTTAGGGGATTGCTGCATTCTGTCATGTTGGAACTGACCCATAGCTGACCCTCCAGTAGGTTTTCAGAGGCAGTTAATTGCACAGGAGGAGATTGCCCATCTTTTTTCCCAAGGAGCAGCTGGTGGGCTTGAACCACATGTCTTTAGGATTGCAGTACAGCTTTTTGCAACTAGCCCATGAGAGTACCCTGAAAAAAAGGTGACAGAGTCAGAAAAAAAGACTCTTAACAATATAGATTAATACAGTGATTGTAACAATGGACTTGAGCACATCAGAGATAGTGAAAATGGCATGGAATAGCACTAGTTTCAGATTTGTTGTACATTGTGTTGATATCAATTGTAATAGACTCAATGACACAACAGCAGCCTATTTGAATGAATGTTTTAGAATTTTTATGCCTTGAACCAATTACTTCAACTCTTCAATTTCTATTGTGGAGATTTTAAATAATGTCAAGCACTGTACAAATTTTGACCTTATATTCAAGAGAGATAGGGAGGAATAGTTTGTAGGATATAATCCATCAAAGTCTGTAGTCAGGAACTACTCCAAGTTACTGAGGAACAATGATGTAAGTTTGAGTATTAACGTACACCTTGTTTAGGCTATGGTGTTTTCAAT
>NW_006399857.1:3165508-3171389 GCF_000299155.1 Elephantulus edwardii
AAGGATGCTTTGGGCAGAATATTGAATGATCCAGGAAGCATTAAAAGAAGATGGAATGAATATTCAGAGTCATTGTACCAAAAGCAATTGGTGACCACAGAAGAATTTTATGAACAACATATGAGCTAGAGTCTGTGGTGATGAAGTTCAAGCTGCTCTGAACGAATTGGAAAAAAACAAGGCCCCCAAAATTGATGGAATACCAATTGACATATTTCAACAAACAGACGTAGCTCACCAAGTTGTGCCAAGAAATCTGGAGCACAACTACGTGGCTAACTGAATAAAAGAAATCTATGTTTGTTCCCATTCCAAGAAGGGAAAGAATCTAACAGAAATTATCTAACAGTATCATTGCAAGCAAGGTTCTGCTGAAGATTAACCATAATCAGCAGAGAACTGCCTGAAGTACAGACTGCATATAGAAGAGGCCATGGTACTAGGGATATTATAGCTAATGTCAGATTGAACTTGGCTGAAAGCAGAGAGTACCAGAGGAATGTCTATCTGTGTTTCACTGACTATGCAAAGGTATTTGACTGTGTGGATCACAACAAACTGTCACTGACTCTGTGAAGAATGCCAATCCCAGAACACTTGATTATGCTTATGTGAAACATATACTTGAAACAGGAGGCAGTCATCAGCAGAGCAAGGGAACACTGAATGGTTCAAAATTGTGAAGGGTCTGTGCCAAGGATGTGTCCTATCTTCTTATCATTTCAATCTGTATGCAGAACAGATTATCCAAGAGGCTGGGCTCTATGAGAGGAAATCAGGATTGGAGGTAGACTCATCAACCAACTGCGTTATGCAGATGACACCAGCCTGCTTGCTGAAACTGAGGAGGATCTGAAGCACTTGCTGCAGAAGGTCAAAGACTGCAGCCTTCAATATGGATTGAAGCTCAAAAACAAGAAAACAAAGATTTTTAACCACTGGGCCAATTGGCAGCATAATGGTGCATGATGAAGAGATTGAGATTGAGATTGAGATTGTTAACAGCCGCAGTTTGCTTGTATCTACGATCAACACTCTTGTTTCAGCATCCAGGAAATTAAAACATACATTGTATTGAAAATGTCAGCTGTCATAGACCTTTCCAAAGTACTGGAGAGCAACAATATCAGTCTGGAGACTAAGGTGCACCTGATACAGGCCATGGTCTTTATAATTACTTATGCATCAGAAAACTGGACAATTAATAGGGATAATTGAAGGAGATTTGATGCCTTTAAGTTGAGGTGCTGAAAAAAGTGTATTGAATATACCGTGGACTGCTAGGAGGACAAACTAGTTTGTCCTTCACCTAGAGGGTGAAGTCAGCTGTTCCTCAGATGCAAGGATTCTGAAACTCGATTTGACACACTTTGGACACGTTGAAAGGCAGGATCAGCCCTTGGAGAGAGACATCATGCTTGGGAAGTTGGAGGGACAGCGGAGGAGAGGAAGACCCTCGATGAGGTGGATTGTCTGGGGTAAAGGGGAGAGATGTGTTGGAGACAGTAAGATTGGGACAGGATAGAGCAGGGCATAGGACCATTGTACATAGGGTGCTATGAGTCACAGGCTACTCAAAGGCACATAACACGATTCATATTGAAGGCTCTAGTCTCTGATCTTTTACAAAAAGTGTTTCATCAATTCGCATTAGCACATGAAAGCCAGATTTGTGTATTACTCCTAAGTTTTGTTCAGTGAAATTAGGAGGTAGTTTGAATTGACAATGGAAGGATTATATGCTCAGAAAATTGAGGATTTCCCCCCCCAGGGAGCTTGTTCGTAAGCATACAAATGATTCCACATCTCCATCTGTTTAATCTTATATCCTTACACTTATTATTCTTAAATGTACTCTTCAAAAAACATATCTTGCATGTACATAAGCTTTGCTGTACACAATCTAAGACAATGTTTACTTGTTTGTTTATTTTTTTCATGAGTCAGATACTGTAAAAATTTTATGGGTTTTTTTGGAAGGAACTATTAATGGCAATTTTTTTCCAAATGAATGTTTATTGGAACGTAGTCAGAGTTATTTATATCCTCTTGTTACATGAATACTTTCATGACATTATGTTAGGATGAATGTATTTCACAAGACCTAGAACCTTTACCATCTGTCCCATTAATCTTTTTCTGACCTCTCATACACTAAATAACTTTTTCTGTTTATAAGAAAACTCCACCCTAAAGTACCAAAATTAATCTAATTATCTTTCAACTTCCTATTAAAAAAATGTGTATGTGTGTGTTAAGGCGTGTGTGTGTATTTTCTTTATTCCTTCCTTGGTTTCCAGGGAATACTTTTTCCATTAAATGTCAACATTTTCTTAATCCCCCACACCAATTACCCATACATTTAGGATTTTATATACTGATAAGGCAGATTTTTACCTGTCCTATTGACCAAAGGAGTCTTTTACTATACTAGTTTTATTGCTATGCAATTCTAAGAAATTTTTTTTCAAACTCTCCATTGCCTGACCATTAACCAAATAAATATCAAGTCCTGTAGCTTTTGTCTTCTTTCAATTTATTATATTCCCAGACACATGGAGTATGATTTACTATTTATTTTAATGGTCCTCAAAGCTATAAGCATGCTTAAGATATAGTTGATACTCTATGAATATTGAATGGCTAAACAAGCGAAGATAAGAAGGTAAGTGCTCACAGGAAAACCCCTAAGTTTTACACTAAGCAGATTTAAATTTAACAAATAGTAAAAAATTATAAACACTGGATTATAGAGTATTATCTAGTTTTAAGATTTGGAAAGAATAGATTCTGCTTGTTGAGTAACATATTTTCAACGTAAGATTTTCTTATTAACAGGAAAAAATTTGTTGTGGAAATTTTTGAGTTTAAGAACAAAAATCTGATTATTTTTGTTTCAAGAAGGTCATTACATCACTTATTGTCTACAGTCTTCACTGGGTTTGATCAGACAGGCATTATAAATCTTTTTATCAATATTTTTCCATATCCTTGTTGCAGAATGGTTAAAGGAGATTAAATGAATTACCAAAAATATACTTTTATCATCTTTTTCTTCTTAAATCTCACACAGAGATAGAGTTTGAGAAGTTTATGTTTCCTTACATGTTAGTTGTTATAAAGTTGGACCCCTCTAATTCAGAGGATTAAATTGGTTTTAACAGAAAGAACATGACTTGATTTTCTTTCAAAAATTGCCATGGGAACATGAGTGCTGTTAAGCTATTATAACTCTCATCTGAAGCACTTCAAATAATTTGGAATATCTCAAACAATGACATTCAAAGTCTCCCAAGCATGATCATCTGGAATATTAAAGTGAGAAGACTAGGCTTTTAAAAGAAATACATAATTTAACCTAATTCAAGTGTGCTAACTGAATAAAGTGTATCTTTTCATGGAATATAATTTTAACCAATAATATTTTCTTAAAGTTAATTAGCTCAGAGTATGTACGACTAACATTTAGAAGTTCCAAATACATGTCAACAAAACTGTAGAAGAAAATAAGTAACAAAAAGTATAACACATGAAATTGACCCATAAGTAGAAATGATTAATATAAGTATTAAAAATAGCTTTCAGAAACAAAGTATATTGAAAATCAGTAATTTGAAGTTTGAAATTTAATCGTTGACATACACTGACTTTTGAATTAGTCTACTTAATCAGCAGGAAATGTGAAATCATACTGCTTTACCCTTCTGTGGACAAGAAATACAATCATTACATTTTATCCCAACTTATTGTTACTGCCAGAATTAGAAAAAGTTTTAATTGGAAGGAATGCTTAAAGTTGAAACATATTCATGTTTATTCTTTTTTCTTCTTCCTTGCTTCTGGAAATAGTTTTATTTAAGAAAGAAAGACAACTTATTAATACACACACTCGACTCGAGAGCCAATTCCCTTTCTAGCAGAAAACACAAAAACAACCTGTTTCTTTTATTTTTCTTATGTTTAAGCAAAAAGATGGAATTGCATCCAAACCTCATGCTCAAATATTTTTCATACAAACTTTAAGTTTTCTGATTGTTTACCTATTAATTTTATTCGTATCTCCTCTTATTATATTGTGAACATTTGATGTTACCTTAATGAAACATTTTGGATATAGTTGAAGTTTCTAGGTAACTTTAGAATATGCAGATTACACACATATCTTCCCATATAGCTTTTATAACAATTCCTCAATGGTTTTAATTAACATATGTTTTAATTTATCAGAAAGAAGATGCTTCTTTTAAACCACAACTGTTAGTCACTTCTTAAATCATTCATATTTTCTAGCCAGCACAGTGCCAGATTTATTATGCTATGTAAAAATATAACACATTGTTTACTTGTCCATACCTATTTTACTCTTCTCAAATATATCTAATTACATTGTAATTTTTAAAAAAAAATAGTAACTGGTATTTGTTTGCAGTATTGCAGATAAACCAGCCCACTGAAATCTACAGAATGAGCATAATATAAAATGTTGCAGGGTAGATTTTCTGTCTAAACAGAGAGTGAATGTGGGAATGTAACTGCCCTTTCAGCAAATTAAAAAAAAAATGTTATATACAAATAATTTGATTTAATGAAACATATTCTGAATATATATTTCTTATTTGGTAGCTAAATCTAGCTTTGAGCCTCTTACTGATTGATGTCTGATTAATGGTAAAGGAAATTTGAAAACATTTTTATTCTTTTTTTTGTTCCTTCAGTACTTGTAAGAAAGAAAAAAAGTTGTGACAGAAGATTTGCAGATGCTATTAATAGGTTAATTTATTTAATAAGGTGTCCATTAATAAGCTAACATTTCTAACCTGAATTATATTTTTTAGTTCATTGGTATTGTGTGACAGGATTCAATAAAATATAAATAAAGAACTCTAAGAAATTCAGCTCCGGATTTAAAAAAAAATAATGAATCATCAGCATTTAGAAATCACTGAATTTTCATTTTTATAAATATATTTCCTTTGCTATTAATAATCAGGCATACATATTGCTCCAGAAAAGCTCTTTAAAATGCGATCTTGTAAAAAATGACACTAGGAAAAAAAGGCACGTTAAGAACAGCTTACTGGTGTGTTTACTTTTAAAGAGCAGGAAAGGATCTGCTTCTAGGGATTTGCAAGATAGAAGAACTCAGGATCCTTTAAGGTAAGCTTCAGGGCTGCCTTAGTCCATGGTGTAGAAAAATAAAGAGCCCTGACATGGACAAGTGTCATCACTAGTGAATCCAGACCAGAATTCAAGGAGAATGAGAAGATTTTCTTGAGCTAACGAACTTTCAAGAATTGGTGATGAAGTTTTGTAAAATGGGGCCTGCTAGTTATTTCAGAGGTTTTTAAAATTCACAATTTGGCCAAAGGCCAGAGAGTATTGTGTTAAAATCAATACTCATCCAGAGCACAGGTGAAAACCAAGTATCTTTCTAACAGGAAAAAAAAAATAAGTCAAGGTTAAAAATAATGTTATATGGTAATTCATTTCTAAATTGTTTAAAAGGGAAATTTTTAATGTTGACATTGTTGTATGGACTTGATAATTACTCAATTACTTCAATGTAATAGAGGAGAAAGATCTTTTTGTGCTCAATACAAGTCTATGCTGTTTTCTTAATTGTTTTTTCATTTACGTGGTTGGATAAAGGATAACACTGTAGCCTTGAAAGTGAAAGCTATCGGCAGGAGTGGCATCCCCTTCCTAAACAACACGCCTCTGGAAACTCTATTAATTTTGATAAAAGGTAGTTATAGAAAGGCTTCAGATCTTTTGTTCATGGGGTCGCTATGAATCGTGCTCGACTTGAAGGCAATCAACAGCTGTTGGTTATAAAGATTTTGTCTCTCTGAAAATAATTGTTGTTGTTGTTGTTATGTGC
>NW_006399857.1:3171881-3186382 GCF_000299155.1 Elephantulus edwardii
CCTGGCTACTGGTGCCAAGAGTGTTGACCGTGGAGCCAAGCAAACTGAAGCTGTGAACACTCTCAATCTCTTTGCCATCCATCCTGATGCTACCGATTGGTCCGGTGGTGAGAATTTTTGTCTTCTTGACATTGAGCCTCAGTCCATACTGAAGGCTGCAGTCCTTGACCCTTTGAGTTGAGACTTACAAAAATCACCAAAGAGTGAATTATTAGCCATTATCTAAAAAAAGTTGAAAATATTTAAACTAAACATAAATTTAAAAGCTATTTTTATATAATGCAATATTTTTAGATTAATAAAAAGTACTACAAAATTTGAAATGATGTATATAGTATGATATAGTACAATCGTTATGAGGAGCTCTGGGTGTTTACTCCGTAAAGAAGTGTACTGATTAACTCAAAGTCCTTGCTTTCCTGGTGGTTCAAAACCATCAGTGACTCCACTTGAGAAAGGTAAGAATTCTCCTCCTGTGATTATCATCCTCAGAAACTGCTAGAGGGTCAGCTATGAATTCCGAATCAAAGGCAATGTGAGTGAAAGATTATTTCTATGGTCTTTTTTATATACTTAAGTATATTTATCTGTGCATGTCTAAAGAGGAGAAAACTGGACCTGGGGAAACAGGGTCAGGAGTGTCCCTCTGAAAGGTCAGAATAAGTAAGATTCTCACAGTCCTGCGTTGCCCCAGATTAAACTGGATGGAATATGTTTACGGCATTTAAGTGTAAGGGGGAGAGAATAGTTTAAAAGTATTATACTTTAGGGCATTATGTTTATCATTAAGAGTACGGAATGAGGGTTGCAGAGTGGATTATATTTGGGGTTGGGGGGTGTGGTTGGGGAATGTGTGTGGGGAATTGCGTAACAATGAGGGAGTTTTTCTTTTGCTTTTGAAGGAGAAGAGCAAAGGGGGCGGGGGAGAAGGTTGCAACAATGAATGAATGGAATTCCAAAATCTCTATAGATGTTCACTGAAATGAAAAATAAAGAAATAAAGAAATAAATTTAAAAAAAAAACACCCCAAAACAACAAACAAATAAGGAGCCCATAGCCTATCTGCATGGTGTCTTTAGAGCTACAGCAGTTAGGGGTTCATTACTTCATTGTTAACTCACAGACTGACTCACAGATATGGTACCAACAATGGGATATATTAGAAAAGTGAGTGGGGTAGGGAAAACATATCTCACAATAAACATCAAGCCTTTAGCCTAACAGTTCCAAGGCACAATTCCTCAATAAGATCAGGTTTAGTTTATCAGTCAAATCCAAATCATTCAGCAAAGTTTGCCTCAGAGTAGTTATAAGTCAGCTTCTCCTTCAAATACCCATCAAGATCAACCAGATATTTAACTGTGTCCAGAGCAAATGCAAGAAGCTTCAGGTCATACCTTGGAATGCTTTCTGCACAGCAATTCCATAGTCTCTTCACCACCAGGGTCTCATTCTCAATTGGATCTTGCTGCCTCAAGCCTTACTCACTTCATCAAGTCTCCTTACCCCAATGTTGAAAGCACTCTTATCCTAGTCTCACAGCTGATGTTGATTTGCAAGAAAATGTGTCTACAGTTAGCTGGCTACCAGAGGATAAATGGCTAAAAAGCCAACTTTCAGACTCACAGTGCAGTACACAAACATTATATTCTTCTTAAACAGAATTCCTGATCAACATACTTCTTTTTTTTTTTTAATTTTATACTGTTTTACTTACAAAGCTTGTATACATTGTTTTTTACACTGGATCTTCCCATTTCCTTTACCCACCTCTCCCTTCACCTATCAAACTGTGTGAGCCTATGTTTATTCCCTGCTCATACTCACCCCTCTGCTCCTACCTCCCCCCTTGGATCCTCAATATATGTTTTACTAGTTATCTTTCTGTTTATACAACAATGGTCTTATACAGTATTTATCCTTATAGGCCTGAGTTAATTCATTTAGCATAATTCTCTCCAGTCCCTTCCAGGTTAGGTAGTGATTTTCAAATTCGTTGATCCTGCATGCTGCATAGTGTCCCCTCATTTTAATGTACATAATTTCTCTATCCATTCATTTATGGTTGGAGATTTGGACTTTTTCTATGTCCTTGCGATGGTCAATAACGCTATTTTTAAACATTGATGTACAAATCTTTGTTCATGCCTAAATTTGAATTTTCTTGGGGTATATTTTAAGAAGTGGGATAATGGAGTCATATGAAATCTCTATGTTCAGCTTTTTGAAGAAATGTCAAAGTGCCTTCAGCGTGGTTGTACCATTTTACAATCCCACCAACAATGTATGAGAGTTCTTACCTCTCCACATCCTCTCCAACATTTATTATTTGCTGTCCTCTTAAATTTTGTCACTGCTGCTGAGGTCAGATGGATTCTCATTGTGGTTTTGATTTGCATCTCTCTTTTTGCCAGTGATTTTTTAAAATAAAACTAAACTATTTAATAATTGTGAGAAAAATTACCATTTTAAAATTATAGTACATATACATATACTATACTTTGATCTTAAATTACATGGACAAATCCCAGCTTTAAAATATTTTTAAAACTAATCATATACAAAATACTTGGTTTGTTAAGGAACATATGGAAAACTATGTACAATTTGTCAATCTGTGAGATGGCTTATTTATTCAGAGAAGCATAAGCTTTCTAAATATATCACCATCTCCTAGGTATAAAACTAATATATTAATACACTTCAATTTTAATTTACAGTTATTTCAGAATATATTAATTGCATTGTTTAAAGTACCACTGTCATGGATTTAACCAGAAAAATCTCCATAAATACTTCTAATATTATTTTAAAAATCAGAAAATATTTGTTGGTCTTGTAGTATGATAGGAAGGGCAGGTTAAACATTGTGTAAGCAAGAATACAATGACTAACTTGAGTGAGCCCATAAAACACTGAGGAAATTCCATAACCATTTGAGCATTTCTTCATGTGTTGGTTGGCCAACATAGTATTTTCCTCTGTGAAAATTCTTTTCATGTCTTTTGACCATTTTGAAATTGTACTATCAGCTTTTTCCTTGCGGAGGCGCTGCAGGATTCTGTAAACTTTTGATATAAAACCTTTGTCTGAAATGGTATTGTCAAATGCTATTTTTCCCAGTCAATAGGTTTTCTTTTCACTCTGTTGGAAAATGTTTTTGATGTACACAGGGATTTAATCTTTAGAAAGTCATAATAAATAATTTTATCCTGTCCAGATTTTTACATTTCTGGCTGTATTTGTCAATCTCTTTACACGATAGACTAAGCCATCTAAGCATGATCCTAGTTTGTCTCTTATGAACTTTATGGTTTTGTGCTTTATAACCACGTTTCTGATGCACTTAGAGTTGCCTTTTGTGTATAGTGTGAGATGCGGATCTTGTTTCAGCATTCTGCAGGCAGCAGTCCAGTTTTTCCAGCACCATTTGATGAGGAGATTGTCATTTCCCCATTTGATAGGTTTTATTTATTAGCCGTTTATCAGTTGACCATAGATAAATCGGTCCATTTCTGGGTTCTCATTGAATATTAATGATCAAAGATCAGATGAGTTATTGGAAGGCATCAAAGATATTATCCATACAGAGAGCAAATGTTGTTACAAAGAAAGAAGAGGAAGAAAAGAAAAAACCGGGTGTCAGAAAAGGCTCTGAAAATTGCAATAAGCCAAATCAAGGGGAAGAAATGCTGACTTCAAAGGGGTGAACATATATAACAATAATAACTGGAGAAGATGAAAAATATTCAAATGGAATGTACAGAAGATTGGCGTTGGAGGGGAAAAAAGGAAGAATTTACTTAAGCATTTTTGAAGTTGAAAGTACTGAAAAAGAAATTCAAACAGTAAGTCAGAATACTGAGAAATTCTATACAAAAACTCTTGAGTGATCTAGAAAGCATCATAAGATGATAGAAGAAATACACAGAGTAACTGTATCAAGAATAACTGGTTGAAAATGAAAAATTTCAGGAACTATTCCCAGGAATAGATGTTACACCAATTGACATATATCAGCTAACAGATGCTGCCCTGGATGTGCTAACCAAGTTATGCCAAGAAATCTGGAGAACAGCCACTTGGTCAACTGACGGGAAGAGATCTCTATTTGTTCCCATCCCAAAGAAGGGTGACACAACAGAGTGTGGAAACTATAGAACAATATCACTGACTTCACATGCAAGCAAGATTCTACTGAAGATTTGAAGATTATCCAAAAATGACTCAAACAACACATGAGCAGAGAATTGGAAAAGTCCAGGCTGGATTTAGAAGGGGTCGTGGTACTAGGGATATTATAGCTAATGTTAGATGGATTTTAGCTGAAAGCAGGGAGTATCAGAGGAATGTCTATCTGCGCTTCATTGATTATGCAAAGGCGTTTGACTGTGTGGATCATAACAAGCTCTAAGAAGGATGGGAATCCCAGAACACTTGATTGTGCTAATGCGAAACGTATACTTGGACCAAGAGGCAATTGTCAGGACAGAGCAAGGAAACACCCCATGGTTCAAAATTCGGAAGGCTATACACCAGGGATGCATCCTATCTCCATACCTTTTCAAGATATATGCAGAACAGATTATCTGGGAGGCTGGGTTCTATGAGGAGAAGTGTGGTGTCAGGATTGGTGGAAGGTTCATCAACAATCTGTGTTATGCAGATGACACAACCCTGCTTGCTGAAACTGCAGAGGGTCAAGGACTGCAGCCTTCAATGTGGATTGAGGCTCAATGCCAAGATGACAAAGATTCTCACCACTGGACCAATTGGCAGCATCAGGATGGATGGTGAAGAGATTGAGAGAGTTCACAGCTTTAGTTTGCTTGACTCCACAATGAACACTCTTGGCACCAGCAGCCAGGAAATCAAAAATCATATTGCGATGGGAAAGTCTGCTGTTAGGGACCTCTCCAAAGTACTAAAGGGCAATGGTGTCTCTCTGGAGACTAAGGTGCGTCTGATACAGGCCATGGTCTTTGCTATCACTTGTTATGCATCAGAGAGTTGAACAGTGACTAAGGAGGATAGACGGAGAATTTATGCCTTTGAGTTGTGGTGCTGGAGAAGAGTATTGAAGCTATCATGGACTGCTAAGAAAACAAACAGATTCATCCTGGAAAGGGTGAAACTGGGTGGCTCCTTGGAGTCATGGATTTTGAGGCTTTGACTAATATACTTTGGGCATGCTGTGAGGAGGTACCGGCCCTTGGAGAGGAACATCATGTTTAGGAGGGTGGAAGGACAGCACAGGAGGGGAAGACCCTCTATTAGGTGGATTGATTCAGTGACTGGGGTAATCAGGATGGGTGTGTTGGGACAGTGCAATTGGCATAGGACAGAGCAGAGTTTAGGGCTGTTGTACATAGGGTTGCTATGAGTCACAAGCGACTCAAAGGCACCTAACAACAATAACAACAACCTGAACAAGTGTCAAAGGTAAGGAATAAATTCTGTCAGCACTGTTGGCAAAACATAAGGCCACAGAAATAGATATAATGCCAATTGACATGTTTCAACTAATAGATGCAGGCTCGGACATTGCTAACCAATCTGTGCCAGGAAATTTGCTGTTGTCTCACTAACTGGAAGTTTACTGTTTTGTTATGTGGAGTTGAGTAAAGTACAACTCATAGTCACCCCATGAACAAAAGATTTGAACCCTGCTTTACAATGCACCATCTATATTATTCCTGTTTCCAAGAAATGTGATCCAACAAATGTGGAAATTATTGAACAATATCATTATTATTACATATAAGCAAAATATTGCTTATTATTATCCAAAAATGGCTAAAATAGTACAATTGAATCTGGAGGACAACTACTTGGCTAACTGACTGGAAGGGAGCCATGTTTATTTGGATTGCACAAAAAGGGGACCAGACAGAGTGTGGAAATTAATAATAATGGGTGACTGGACTGCAAAAGTTAGGGCCAGAGAAGAAAGATCTGTAGTTGGAAAACATGGACTTAGTGACAAAAAATAAAACTGGAGATAGAATGATAGAATTTTGTACAATCAAGGATTTATTCACAGCAAGTATGTTTTATAAGAACCATAAACACAGGCTATACACATGAATTTCACCTGATGGTATGCATAAGAATCAGAGCCATTACATCTGTGGAAAGAATCACTGGAGAATCTCAGTATCAACTGTGAAAACTAGGCCAGATGCTACTTGTGAAAAAGACCACCAGCTACTCGTATGCAAGCTCAAGCTGAAACTATGGGGAATGAAATCAAATCTACATGAACCAAAATTTGACCTTGAGTCTATTCCACCTGAATTTCACCATCTCAGGAACAGGTTTGAGGTCTTGAACACTAATGAGTAAAGACCAGATGACATATGGGGAGATATCAAGAATATCATTCAGGAAAAAAGCAGGGGGCCATTACAAAGATAGAGCAGGAAGAGAAGACCAAGATAACTGTCAGAAGAGACTGAACACTGAAACAGCGTGCTGAAAAACCAAAACAAAGGGAAGAAATGATGAAATTAAGGACCTGACCAGAAGATTTCAAAGGACATTTCAGGAAGAAAAAGTAAATTATCATAATGAAATGTGCAAAGAATTTGAGTCAGAAAATAAAAGGGGCCAAACTTGCTCAACATTTCTTAAGTTGAAAGAATTGAAGAGCAAATTAAAGACTTGAGTTGCAATATTTAAGGATGCTTTAGGTAGATTATTAAATGATTAAGAAATCATCAAGAGAAAATGGAAAGAGTATACAGAGTCATGGTATCAAAAGGAATTGGTGGACACAGAAGAATTTTGTGAATCAGCATATCAGGAAGAGCCTGCAGGAAAAATGATGATGGAAGAAGAATTTCAAGCTGCTCTGAAAGAATTGGCAAAAAATAAGGTCACAGGAATTGATGGCATACCAATTGACATATTTAAACCGTCAGATGCTGCACTGGATGTGCTCACAAAGTTTGCCAAGAAATCTAGAGGACAACCACCTGGCCAACTGACTGGAAGAGATCGATATTGTTCCCATTCCAAACAAAGGTGACCTGACAGTGCGGAGATTATCAAACACTATCATTAATATCATATGTAAGCAAAATTCTGATGAAAATTATCCAAAAACAACTAGAACAGCACATCAACAGATAACTGCCAGAAGTAAAGGCTGGGTTTAGAAGAGGCTGTGGTACTAGGGATATGTTATATCTAATGTTAAATCTGTATGGATCACATGAAACTGTGGCTAATTCTGAAAAGAATGAAATCACAGAACAATTGATAGTGCTTATATGAAACCTGTACTTGGACCAAAAGGAAAGGAAATACTGCATGGCTCAAAATTGGGAAAGGTGTATGCCAGGGATGTGTCCTTTTCAATCTATCTAAGTTATATGAAGAGAAATAAGGCATCAGGATTGGAGGAAGACTCATCAACAATCTGTTATGTAGATGACACAACCTGCTTGCTAAAACTGAGGCAGTCTTGGAGCACTTGCTGCAGAAGGTCCGACATTGCAGCCTTTAATATGTATTGAAGCTCAGCATCAAGAAACAAAAATTTTCACCGGACTGATTGGCAGCATTAGGATAGATGATGAAGAAATTGAGATTGTTAATGGCTTCAATTTGCTTGGCTCCACAAATAACACTCTTAACACCAGAAACCGAAAAATCAAAAGATGAATTGCGTTGGGAAAATTTGCTATCAGAGACCTCTCTAGAGTCTTGATGTCAGTCTAGAGACTAAGATGCACCTAATCTAGGACATAAACTGGACAGGATTAAGAATGACAAAAAAGGAATGATGACTTCAAATTGTACTGGAGAAGAGTCTTGAACATACCATGTACTGCCATGAAAATAGGACGGTCTTGGAGAATGTGAAACCAAGTCTTTTCTAGTAGGCTAGGATTTGGAAGCTCTATCTCACATAAGTTGGGCATGTGGCCAGGAGAGACCAATCCCTGGAGAAAGACATCATGCTTGAAAGGGTGTACAGACAGCACAGGAGAGAAATACGACAGGTGAGATGGTTGATACGGTAACTGGGGCAATAAAGGTTGGTGTTTCCGAATTAGTGAGACTGACTCAGGACAAGACAAGGTTCAGAACTGCTGTACATAGGGTCGCTGTAGGTCACAGGTGACTCTATGACACATAACCACAACTACAACAACAACGACAGTACAGTTTTTAAAAAAATTACCAAAAGTTCAAGAGGCTGCCATAGCACCAGAGACATCACTGTTATTGTCAGATGGACCTTGATTGAAAGCAGAGAACACCAAAAAAATTTTCCCTTGTACTTTATTGACTATAAAAGACATTTGATTGTATGGAATAATGAAAAGAATGGAAATCACAGAACACTTAATTATATTCATAATTGATTTTGTCTGCTGCTATTTCTCATGTGAAACATATACCTAGACCAAGAAGGTATTGTATGAACAGAGCAAGAGATTGATTACAGTGTAAAATCAGGAAAGCTCTACATCAGGGTTATATCCTTTCTCAGCACATGTTTAATCTGTATGCTGAACAAATCATCTGAGAAGATAGACTCGAAGAAAAACTTAGTACCAGGATTGGAGGAACACTCATTAACAGCCTAAGACTTGCAGATGATACAACCTTGTTAGCTGAAAATGAAGACAACGTGAAGGCTTGCTGCAGAGAAGTAAAGAATTCAGCCTTTTATATGAATTGCGTCTCAACATCACAAATACAAAAGTCCTCACTACTGGGACAATAAACAATCATAATAGATGTATAAAAGATTGAAATGGTATCCTATTTCTAATATATTTAGGGTATATTACTAGTACCACAATAGCTGGATTGTATGGAATTTGTATGTTCAACTTTTTGAGGAAATGACAAACTGCCTTACAGAGTATTTGCACCATTTTACCCAACCCATGAATGGAGATTTGTACGCCAGTGTTCATAGCAGCATTATTTGTCTACACAAGAATGTGGAAACAGCCCAAACATCCAACCACAAGTGATTAGACTAAGGAATTGTGATACATTCACACAATAGTGACTGGACAGTATAATATTGAGTGAAGTAACTGAATCTCATTGTAAAAATAGAAGGAAAACTACAAAACCGTGTATGAGGACTCAAAGGAGGAAGGAATAAGAGTGGAGAAGTTAGGATGGGTAAGAGTGAAATCACAGGGTTGTACAATTTGGTGGGTGGAGGAAGGAGGTAAAGGAAATGGGAACAATCCAATGGGGACCTGAAAAGACAGGATAATGATGAGCATAGTCCAATAGTGATTAATTTTATAAAACATAATACATGGGAATCATTGTATAAAACACAATGTGAATGAGGAAAAAGTGTGAAACACAATTGATACAGACTTTGTAAGCAAAATAATATAAAAGAAAATTTAAAAAAATATTGAAATTGTCAATTATTTCATTTACATGGTTCCATAATCGACACCCTTGGTAACAGCAGTCAGGAAAATGGGAGACCTATATATTGTACTGGGCAAGTCCACTGTCGGAGTATTCTCCAAAACAGAAGTGCAATGATATTAAAGACGGAGGTATGCCTGATTTATGCCATGGTGTTTACAATCACTTGCGGTGCATCTGGGTTATGAACAGTGATTAAAGATGACAGAAGAATAATTGATGCCTTTGAATTGTAATGTTATTGAAGATTATTTCTATGGAGTTCAAAATTAACTTTTGGGAAAAGTGCAGACAGAATGCTCCATGGAGGGCAAGGTGGAGAAGCTTCATCTCACATACTTTGAGTGTGTTTTGAGGATAGGCTATTCCTTCCACTTCCTAAACAGCATGCCTCTGGAAACTCTGAACTTTGAGAAATGGCAATAGTTATAGAAAACCTTCAGGTCTTTTATTCAGAGTGTCACTATAAGTTGTGTTCAACTTGATGACAACCAACAACAACAATTACTTGGTAAAGAGGTATGATATCAGTCTAGAAACTAAGGTGTGCCTGATCCATCCATGATCTTCACAATTATTTACTATGCATCACAGAGGGGGACAATGACTAAAAGTGACTGAAGAGACTCGATGTCATTGAATTATGGTAGTGAACAAGAACACTGAACATACCATGGATTTCCAAGAGAACAAACAGGTTCTCCTAGAGAGGGTGAAACCAAGTTGCCCCTTAGAGGCAAGGATTTTTGAAGCTCTATCTGACATACTTTGGGCATGTTGCCAGTAAGGACCAATCCTTAGAGAAGGGCATCATGTTTGAAATGATGGAAGGACAGCACAAGAGGTGAAGACCCTGGAAGAGATGTGTTAATACAGTAACTGGGGCCATGGGGCTAAGTGTGTGAGAGAAAATGAGATTGGTTCAAGAGGACAGGATTCAGATCTATTTTGTGTAGGGTTACTATGAGTTACAAGTGACTTGACAGCACATTACAGTACCAACAACATTCCTGGAGAAGGGACATTATGCTTGGAAAAGTGCAGGATGACTGAAAGAAGAGTACTCTCAATGAGATGGATTGAAACAGTGACTGTGGCAACTGGCATAATTATTTCAGAGATGATTAAGATTGTGAAGGACAGGATAAAGTGTGGATGTGTTTGTTGTCCATAGAGTTGATGTGACTTCAGAGCACCTCAAATTAACAAGAAGAACAAAAGTTGACAGTCTATGTCACAATCTCACCCTGGCTTGGTTTTGATTACTGATATTGAGCTTCTTCAATGTTACCATTTATGGTTTCTTTTAAAAAGTATTTGCAATAAATAGATAGTTCATTTTACAAAATTCTATCATTTGATCTCCAGTGTTCTCTCTGTCACCATGCCTTTGTTTCCAATTTTTGCATTCTAGTCACCAACTTGATAGCATCTTGATAGCATTTTCATTCAAATTCAGGTTGTACAGAAATTATCAATATCTTCATTTTGTATTTTCATGTTTCATCCCAATATTTGAATAATTCTTGTTTTAAAAGATGTTTTTTATGTGTATAGATAATATCCTATTGCTAACAGTATCGTACTCAAGCATAGATCTTGAAATGTTCTTTTTGGTGTTGAATGCCACACCATTACTCCTTAATTTGTCATTTCATGCATAACATTTTATGTGAATGTCTGATTCAAAATATCCAATACCAGTCCATCTCAGATCAATAATATTTAGGATGTTGGCCTTATATGTTCCATTTTATTTTTTAAAAACTTTTAATTTTCCTAGGTTTATGCTTCATACATTCTATGTTCTAATTCTTGTTGAATGTTTGCAGTTCTTCTCAACTTTAGTCTTGCTACATCAACAAATTAAGGTCCTTCAGTGGGTGAATACTTACTCCAACTCACATCACTAATGTCTGCTTTGAGGAGACAACTCTTTCCCAGTTGTATTTTCTTTCCAATATAAGAGACTCATCTCCTAAAATTATTCACTACAGTATTTTTCCATTGTTTTTAGAGGTCTCTTATTTCTGACCTGGATGACCAGTCCAGTGTCTTAGTCTTCTTTATTCTGGAAGAGCTAC
This sequence comes from Elephantulus edwardii, assembly GCF_000299155.1. Classification (NCBI taxonomy): domain Eukaryota; kingdom Metazoa; phylum Chordata; class Mammalia; order Macroscelidea; family Macroscelididae; genus Elephantulus; species Elephantulus edwardii. Next base: position 3,183,387 of record NW_006399857.1, read on the forward strand.
TAAAACCTGTGTGCCATTGCTTATCATGTTAGTGTTCAAATACTGTGGCATAGCTTTCCACATCAGAGCAATATGCAATTCAGCACAGTCTGACACACTTACAGGTGAACAATGGAGTGGATCAATACAATCAAAACTACTGAACAGATTTTTTTATAACTTAATAAGGTAAACAGCATAAGGAGCAGCACAAGATAAAACATTATTCAACCATTACCGATTAAACAAGCGTGGAAGGAGGAGTGGCGTCCACTTCCATAACAGCTTGCCTCTGGAAACCCTATGAACCTGGAGAGAGGATGAAAGGCACCCAAGCGTCAAGGATTCTCCTTCATAGGGTCGCTATGAGTCGCCTGTGACTCGATGGCACTTAACAACAACAACAACAACAAGAAACAGCATAGTTTGGTTTATGTTCTTGATGTTAGATGTCATCAAGTGGATTACAGCTCATTGAAACCTTATGAACATCAAATGGAAATCTTGACCTATTCTGCACCACCATTATTCTCTCTGCTATGCTGAAACTCATGTGGTTATTATGTCAATCCACTTAGTTGAAGGTCTTCTCTTTCACTGACCCTCTACCTTTTTCAGGATACTTTCTTTTTCATGACCTATACCCTTCTGTCAAGGTCTTCTCCAAAGTACTAAAGAACAATCATTTCAGTCTAGGATTAAGATATGTGTGGGCCTGTCTGTGATCTTCTCAACTGCTAGCTATGCATCTGAAAGATACTAATATAAAAAGGATTGCTGGCTTTGAATTGTGGTCCTGGAAAAGAGTATTGAATATACCATAGACTGTTAAGAGAACAAACAGGTCTGTCCTGGAGAGAGTAAAAACCAGGCTGCTCCTTGTAGGCTAGGATTTTTAATCAATGTTTCACATACTTTGGTTATGTTACCAGGAGGGACAAGTCTTAGAGAAAGACATAATGCTTAGAAAGGTCAGCACAAAAGTGGCAGAACTTGGATAAGATGGATTGATACAGTGACAGTGACTTTGGCAATGGGATCAGCTGTGTCAAAGCTCAAGATATGGATAAGATGGATTGATACAGTGACAGTGACTTTGGCAATGGGATCAGCTGTGTCAAAGTTCAAGATATGGCATGTTTCAGAGCCATTGTTAATAGAGTTGCTATGAACAGTAGTTGACTTGACAACACATAACAACAACAACAATAAAATCCCCTTCTGACAATATGTCCAAAGTATATAAGATGGAGTTTCACTATCCTTAGCTCTAAGGAGAAATCTGGTAGAACTTCCTTCCAAAAAATTTGTCTATTATTTTGGCAATTCATGGGATTTTCATTACTTTTTCTCCCAACAACACAAGTCCAAGATGTTGATTCCCCACCCTTCCCCCAGTAATTCTTATTCCTTGCTCAACTTCCATCTCACAGAAAACAAATGAAAAAATCATGGCTTGACTCAGGCACACCTTAGTCTTTAAACTGCTTATTAGCCCTTTGGAGAGGTCCTTGACAAATGGCAGATTTTCCCAGTGATCCTTTCATTAGGGGGCCTGCAAATAAGAGTGTAAAATGTGTAGTCCATTTATAAGAGGGTTGATTATTTTTGCAACCCTGTCAAGTTTTAATAGAGTAGGCTCAGAGTTAAGAAATAGGAATCTTATTGTCATCAATAAAGAAGAGAGAGTGCTGTACTTGCTTTGAGCCAGTCATTCCCAAGAGAAAGATAGAAAGACTGAAAGTAAAATGCAGTGGCAGAAGAGGTGGTAGAAGACCAGAGACCAACTTGAGACTGAACTGAGTTGAATCTTCTATCTGTGGAATCAGAACAAGGTGTGGGCGTAAGAGGTAACTAAGTGGCAGGACTAAAAGACTTGCGTAACACTGGCCTAGATTTGTTCACAGCTATCATCAAAGAACTGTATCCCAAGTGGTTTGACCATAATGGTAATATTCTCTAATAAACCCCATAGCTGTGAATATTGTTTGTGATGATTGTGGACATCATAATGGATTGGCAAGTCTAATTAATAGTGAAGCTATAATTGCAGGGTGACATTTAATATTAAATTTTATAGAAAAGGCAAGAGCATGTGAGTAGGCTGAATCACATAAGCGTCAGCTTTGTGCTGTATATGTTGTTGATGTGGAGTTAGTCTAGCTCTGACTCTCCTATCATCCTCACACAAGTCAAATTGTTTTTACAGTACACAAAATAAATTTTAAAACTTTTTTATAGATTTTATGAGTCCCAGGTGTTTGGGAGTAGGACAAAGTAAGGGACATCTGCTTTGAGATACAGAATTTAAAAGACCATCCCAAAGATGAATAATTATGATAACCATTATTTTCGTCCATGTCTTTGGATAACTTGTAACATTTAAGGCTTCACTAGTACCTGAAAGTCTGACATTTCAAACCTGCCCTGAAGCACCTGGGAAGAGAGGCCCATAAAAGATCATAAACTTGAAACATTATGGAGAGGTTTTGGTCAGTGTAAGAGGCAATGACTCTCAACAAGATGGAGTAGCAAGGTGATTGTACCATTGGCCTTGAGCACAGTAGAGTGTATGAGGATGGAGCAGGATAGAGAAAGGTTTTGAGGTTTTTGTTCGTAGGGTATATATGAGTCTTTGTTGATTCTACGACACTTACCTTAATCATCTGCTAAATTAATGATTTAAATTTTCATAACCACTTTTTATTCCTTTATTCATACTCTTTTTTCATACATTTTTGTTAAATGTAACAAACTATTTGAGAATGGGATTCATTTATTGCATTAGATTTTTTAACATATTTATTACAATTTTAAACCCAAGTCTCATTTTCAGAGAGGTCTAGTGATCTGGTGGGTAAAGTTACTCAGCCAACTCAAAGGCCATATTTTCTCACAATGTTATTTACAGCCTCTGAAAACCTGCTGCAAGAACAGCTGTCAGTAATTTCTAACTCGATAGGAAAACGTTTGAGGTTTTTGCCAAATTTTAATTCAATGACTATCTGTGGTTTCAT
>NW_006399857.1:3186482-3187866 GCF_000299155.1 Elephantulus edwardii
TATATATATTCAAATTTTGTTAGATGTGGCTATATAAAAGCCATTGTGTGCACATAGAAACAAAATAATTTTTACCGCTATAAGAAGTATATTCCAAACCTATATTCCAAACTGCTAGCATTTATGTTAGAGACTCATGATTGAGTAATGCTAATCTGTAGTTGATTTGGGCATCAGCTTAGCTACAGATCTAGACTCAGTTTTCAGTTTTCTACTGTTTTCTTCCAATAATTTAAAGGTAAAAAGGCTGAACTTCCTCCTTTGCTATATGCTCTAGGGAAACTACAAAATCTATTTATGTGTTACATTCAAACTCCAGTTTCTCCAAATCTAAGGCCCATCTATATGATTTATCCATACACGTACAAGGAAGTCCAGTGAATACCACTATCATTCAGATATATGCACCAACAACCAGAGCCAAAGAAGAAGAAACAGATGATTTCTACCAACTTTTACAGTCAGAAATAGATCGAACATGCAGTCAAGATGCATTGATAATAATGGGTGACTGGAATGCAAAAGTTGGGAATGGAGAAGAATCAGTAGTTGGAAAACACGGGCTTAGTGACAGAAATGAAGCTGGAGATAGAATGATTGAATTTTGTACAATCAATGACTTATTCATTGCAAATACATATTATAAGAGACACAAACGCAAGTTATACACATGGATTTCACCTGATGGTAGGCATAGGAATCAGATCGATTACATCTGTGGAAGGAACCGCTGGAGAAGCTCAATATCAGCTGTGAAAACTAGGCCAGGGGTTGATTGTGGAACAGATCACCAACTACTCATATGCAAGTTCAAGCTGAAGCTGAGGAAAATTAAACCAAATCCACAGGAGCCAAAATATGCCTTTCATTTCATCCCACCTGAATTTTAGAACCATCTCATGAGCAGGTTTGAGGCCTTGAACACTAATGAGCAAAGACCAGAGGAGTTGTGGGTGGATGTCAAAGGTATCATCCAGGAAAAGTTCAAATGGTCATTACAAAGACAGAAGAGGAAGAAAAGATCAAATGGAGGTCAGAAGAGACTCTGAAGATAGCACCGGAGTGTAGAGAAGCCAAAGCGCAAGGAAGAATTCAAGATACTAAAGAGCTGAACAGAAGATTCCAAAAGGCAGATCGGAATGACAAACAAAATATTACAATGAAATGTGTGAGGAGCTAGAGTCAGAAATCAAAAGGGCCGAACTCGCTCAGTGTTTCTTAAGCTCAAGGAACTGAAGAACAAATTCAAACCTGTTGTTGTTGTTGTTATGTGCCGTCAAGTCGCTTGCGACTCATAACAATCATATGCACAACAGCCCTAAACTCCGCTCTGTCCTGTGCCAATCACACTGTCTCTGACACTCCCATCCCGATTACCCCAGTC
>NW_006399857.1:3190758-3191712 GCF_000299155.1 Elephantulus edwardii
TCTGACATACTTTGGACATGTTGCCAGGAGGGACGTGTCCTTGGAGAGCGATATCCAGCTTGAGAGGGTGGAGGGACGACACAGGAGGGGAAGACCCTCTATGAGATGGACTTATTTGGTGACTGGGGTAATCGGGATGGGTGTGTCGGAGGCAGTGCGATTGGAGCAGGATAGAGCAGGTTTTAGGGCTGTTGTCCCTAGGGTTGCTATGAGTCGCAAACGACTCGTCGGCATATAACAACAACAACAACAACATATGATTTATAGTCTGGATGCAGTTTATTTTGTATTCTCTGCTTCCCAGTTTTCTTGGTTTCAGAAGATTTCCTCCCCTCCCCCAATTGCTATAATTTCCATGGTCTTTGGAATTCCACTGCAATGTGTTGGGTATTGATATGGAACTACTCAGATATTCAGTGTTACTTTCCTTAGCCTATTTCTAAAAGGGTCACTGCTTTGTACAAATCATCCGCAGGGGACCTACCTTAAAAATAAATCGTAAAAATCCACTACTATTTAGTAAATTTTATTTGTATATTGACAAAACACAGCAAACAAAAAAGTCACTCTTAAGAATCATAAAAACAAAATCACCCTAAGCTCCCTTATGTCATACATATTGTTCTTGTGGTGGTAGAAACAGCATCTTAATCAGTTTTATAAATCCTATTAAATTAAATTTATAAGCAATATATATTTTAGAAAACAAATTCTTGTTTACAAATTCAATACTAGTGAATTAAATTCAATATTAGTGAATTAAATATTTTGTTAGCTGAAAGTTACATATATTGAGGAATATTTTAGTTTATGTATAAAAAATTTTAAGCATATAATCTTCCTATTTGCTTGGCTATGCTGTTGTTGTTATGTGCCGTCGAGTCGTTTGCGACTCATAGCGACCCTATGTACAACAGCCCTAAACCCTGCTCTATCCTGCGCCAACCGCACTGC
>NW_006399857.1:3193017-3195253 GCF_000299155.1 Elephantulus edwardii
TTTTCAGCCAAGATCCATCTAACATCAGCAACAATATCCCTAGTACCACGACCCCTTCTAAACCCAGCCTGGACTTCCGGAAGTTCTCTGCTGATGTGCTGTTCTAATAGTTTTTGGATAATCTTCAGTAGAATCTTGCAAATAATGAAGTATTTTTTCCTTGATGTGTACTAAAATCCAAACTCAAAGAGTGTGAAACATTTTTCTCTATGTTGTCTTTTAGTACTTGGGCTAATTACCATCCTTGAATATAATTTTTTCTCTCTATCCTGTGATATGTACAACCTCTGCTATGAATAGGGTCTGCTATGAGTGGGTCTTACTCCACGACAATGGGTTATCCTCCCTAACAAGAATTCTTCTTAATCTCTATTTTTAGTTTATTATTTATTTGTATTTCTTTATTTTGGTTTCCTCTATCATTTACTATGAATTTGCAACCTGGACAATGAGTAAGAATGACAGAAGAGAATTAATGTCTTTGCATTGTGGTATTGGAGAAGACCATGGCATATATCATGGTCTGCCAAACAATAAATAGATATATCTTGGAGAGAGTGCAGTTTGAGTGCTTCTTAGAGCCAAAGATGTCAAAGCTTCATCTCACATATGTAGGGCATTTTGTTAAGAGGGGCTGTTCATTGGAGAGGTATTATTCCATCATACTTGGGAAGGTAGAGGGGTGGCAAAAGGGAGGAAGGCACCTTACCAGACAGAAAGATTCAATGACTACCTCAATAGGCTTGAACATGTCAGAAGATGAAGAGAATGACAACACTAAAGCACCTAGCAACAACAACACTATGGTAAGGGAATTTTGGTGCTTTACCCCAAAGCATGTCATTTGAATTCAACAGCTGCACTGCAAAAAAATGGGTGATCTCCTCCTGTGCTACTTACAGCCTCTGAATATTCACTGGAGGGTCACCTATGAGTTAGTTACAAACTGATGGTAGATAATAGCCACAACTATTCTATAGTTTATAAATGTATCTGTTTGTTTTTCTTTAATTGTGTTGTTGTTATGTCCCGTCAAATCGCTTGTGACTCATACAACAGCCCTAAACCCTGCTCTGTTCTGTGCAGTCCCACTGTCTCAACACACCCACCCCAATTACTCCAGTTACTTATATATTAATAATATAATAACATAATTCCATTTTAAAGCAAGTAGTTTTGTTTCCCTTTTTATTTTTTATAAGGTCAAATTCAAGTTGAATATAAGGCTATAAATTTATATTATTAATATCTCTTACATTTCACACTTTTAAATCAACCTTTATCTCTTTCTTCTTCTTTTTGTCAGCACATCTCTACCTCCACCTCTTTAGGTCACTCGTTGTGGAGTCGGAACCATCTCATCAGTTGTCCTAATGATCATCGATATACACTCTCAAATGTAGAAGCTAATAATCAATGAATAAAAACAATTTCAAATTAACAAAAATAATTTCAGATTCAATTTTAAATTCAGAGAAAATATTTTCAAAAAGCAGTACATGAAATAATACTGTCTCCTAGGAAACAGACACAAGAGTTATTTACTGCAAGCAGTTTTAGGTCCCCTTTGCTAAATTGCTTTGGTTGATGTTTCAGTAATTCCAGCCAAAAAACAGTCACTTTTCTTGATATTTACTCATGTTATTTAGGAAGTTGGATATACTCACAACATTTAGAACCAATTCTTCATGAAGATTTGCCAGTCTGTTGGCAGACTGAGCTAATACAGAGCTCCATAGACTAATTATTTATGGCATTTGATAATATCTTCTTTAAAATGCCAGCATACTGGCTAAATGTCCTTCTGCAACTTGACAGTATCAATGATTCCTATTTTCAGGCAACAATGGCTTGGATTCCAAGTACATGAAAGAGAAAAGTTTTCTCTTTTTCAATTTTTTGGTTCTATTCTTCAAGTGGTGGTTGTTTGCCAGGTGCCATAAAAGTCACAATAACTCAGCAATCGTGTGATGAACAGATAGGACCTTGCCCCTATCCTATAACATCCGCTTGATTTTGGCCTTCCACATCCATCTTGTTTAGGATTTCTCTCTCTTTATCTAACCTACTCCTTCCCTAGCATGATGTCTGTTTTCAAGGACTGGTTCTTCCTGACAATATACCCAAAGCATATAAGATGAAATTTCACCAGCCCTGCTTTTCTTTATTTTTTTTAAGATGAAAATTTTTTATTTTGTTTTTCTTTTTGAACTTTTTTATTAAATAATTTCAATGA
>NW_006399857.1:3195618-3202302 GCF_000299155.1 Elephantulus edwardii
TTGCATGAATTCCTTGTTTTTCAATACAGCATAGTATTCCATTGTGTGAATATACCACAGCTTCTCTATCCATTCGTTTGTTGATGGGCATCTGGGTTGTTTCCAACTCCTTGCTATTGTGAACAGAGCCGCGATAAACATGGGTGTGCATACATCTGCTTGGATGTCAGTTAGAAAGGTAAATAATCCAATAGAAAAATGGGCACAGAATATGAACATACACTTCACCAAGGAAGACATTCAGATGTCCAACAAGCACATGAAGAAATGTTCAAAATCCCTAGCTCTAAGAGAGATGCAAATCAAAGCAACTATGAGATATCATCTCACCCCAGTCAGAATAGCAAAATTTAACAGAACAGCAAACAACAAATGCTGGCGAGGTTGTGGAAAAACTGGAACCCTTATTCACTGTTGGTGGGAGTATAAAATGGTGCAACTACTGTGGAAGGCGGTATGGTGCTTTCTCAAAAAGTTGCAAATAGAGATACCATTTGACCCAGCAATTCCACTGCTGGTAATTTATACCAGCCCTGCTTTTAATAACACCCAGGTTGCATTTCCTCCAAGACAGATGTGATTGTTCTTTTAGAAGTGCATGGATATTACTTACTCTTCACCAACACCACAATTCGATGACATCAATTATTTTCCCATTTTCTTATTTATGATCCAACTTTCAGATGCATATAAAGCAAATGAAAATACCATGGATTGGACCAGCACAGTTTAGTCTTTAAATTTATATTCTTTCAAACTTTACAGAGGCCTTTGAGAACACATTTCCTCAGCCTAACATTTCTTTTGATTTCTTGACTGATGTTACCATAAGTTTTCATTATGGATTCAAGTGAAATGAAATCCTTCACAACTTCAACCTTTTTTTCCATCTGTCATGATATTGTCCATTGGTCTAGTAATAAGAATTTTTGTTTTCTTGATGTTGAGAAGGTTATAGCCTTCTATCTATTAAAGTCTATTCAATTTCTGCAAGTAAGGTTGTATCATCTACAAATTATACGTTATTGTTGAATTTTCCTTCAATTTCGATGCAACATTCTTCTTCGTATAATTTAGTTTCTCACATTATCTGCTCAACAAATATATTAAATATATATTGAGAAAGAATGCAACCCTGACACACATCTTTCCTGATTTTAAACCACTTGATGTCCCTTATACTGTTAAGACACCTGCTTCTTGGCCTACGTATAGGTTTTCTCTCTATATAAACATAGTTAAGGGTATTGGGATTTGAAATTTTCTCAATGTTATTCATAATTTATTGTGATCCACAGTCAAATTTCATTCCACAGTCAAGAAAACAGAAATAAGTATCTTCCTGGCTCTCTGTGCTTTCAGCCAAGATCTCTCTCACATCAGCAAAGATAACCCTTGTGCCTGTCTTGGCCTTTCCAGACTCCAGCTTGAATTTCTGACAGTTACCTTTCTATGTACTGTTCCAGTCCTTTTAGAATACATTTTGGCAAAATTTATTTGCATATGATTTTAATGATTCTTTTAAAACAGTATCTATATTAGGTAGGAACACATTTTTATGGAATGGGGGAAAATATTCATCAGTTGGCCATGTAGCTGTCTTCCAGATTTCTTGGCATAGCTGAAATATCTCAATTAGGATTTTTTTCAATTCCTGGAGACTTGTATTATGCAAATTCCTTTAGAGCAGCTGGGACTTTTTTCTTCGTTATTATTCTTTCTTGATCATATACTAATTCTTGAAATAATGCAGTGTCAAAAATGTCTTTTTGAAATAATGACTTTGGGTTTTCTTTCCATCTTCTTTTGATGCTTCCTGGGTCATTCAAGATTTTGTCAATAACACCCTTCCATATTTCAATATGAGCTTAAATTTGTTCTTCATTTCATTCATCTGATGCTCTTCCCTTTTGGTTTTCTAACTCTATTTCTTTGTACATTTACTTTTAATACTTTACTTTCTATTTGGGAGCTGCCCTTTCAAATCTTCTCTTCAGCAGCTCTCTTACTTCAGCATTTCCCCCTCCTTTTGTTTTTTATTATTTACATTCTGGTTCAAGATTCATTCTCTTCTGACATCCATTTTGAACTTTATTCTTTTCTTCTCTTTGTACTGACCTTTTACCTTCTTCAAGAATGTTATTCTTGCTGTTATTCCATCACATACATGGTCTTTAATCATACTGTTCACTGCATCAAATATATTCTTTAGGTGGTTTTTAAATTCAGTCTGTATAGACCTTAATTTCTTGATTTTGTTCATGCGGACATTTTAACTTCAGCTTGAACTTGTATGTGAATAATTGATGGTTTGTGAATAATCAATGGCAGTTACTCAAAAATTATATTTTCCAGTAAACAATCAGTTGTGAAAATAGTACCAGACTGGGCAATGTTTCATTCTGGTGTACAGTGTGTCACCATGAGTTGACTTTATGGTACCTAAAAATCACAACAAATATATTAAAAAGTGAAAAGAAAATTAAATGTGCTAAGAAAGATATGATATATGATATATGATGGTAGACTATATAGACATTAGTTCAAAGCCTTTTCACTAAAAATACCAGAACACAAAAATACTTACTTTTACAAATCTCATGTATAGTTACAATTACTATTTATGTTTTTAAAGATGTTAGCCATAAACAAATCATGGATTGTACAAAATTCTGTCCTTTGATCTACAGTTTCATTTTCAACAATGCCGTATTTACCAACAAAATATGTCACCAAGGCTACATTGTCCAATAATAAATCCTTGGTTTCCACTTTGGCATTCTAGTGACCAGTTATTAATGCATCTTGATTGCATGTTTGATCAATTTCAGACTGGAGAGGTAGGTTGCTCTTGCGTAGCGTTGAGTCAGAACTGACCCATAGCTAACTCTCCAGTGAGTTGTTAGAGGCACTTAATGCACAAGCGGAGATTGCCCATCCTTCTCCCTCAGAGCAGCTGATGGATTCAGGCCGCCTAGACTGAAGCACAACCTCTTGCCACTAGGCCACCAGAGCTTCTTCATTTATGGATTTAATGGTTGGTGCATAAATTTGAATACTATTTGTATTAGTGAGTATTCCTTGTATAGGTTTCATTAGTATTTTATCACTCACCTGCATTAAATTTCAGGATAGATTTCAAAATATTCATTTTTACTACAATTTGACACTATTCTTCAATTTGTCAATGCTATAAAATCCTTCAAATAGAGTTACCACAAAAACAATATTCATGTGAATAATAATAATAATGGAATATTAAATGATTTTGTATTAATCTTAATGAAAATTTGCTGAGATTTTGGATTTCCATTCATTCACTGTTGCACTTTTCTCCTTGCCAACCCCGGCCCTCTAGTTCATTCTTCTCTTTGAAAAGTAAAAGAAAAATTCCTTCATTGTTATACAATCCCTCCCAACAAGTCCACTCCACCATGTAGCCTTTGTTCTGAACTCATGTCATGACAATAATACCTAATCGTATGACAATAATACCTAATCGTATATACCTTTTAAAGAGTTCTCTTTCTCATCTGTTTCAATGCAACATACATAATTTATCCCATTCATTTTTATATTAACTATATATCTTATTAAATAAGCATTCTATTCCGTTTTCATGGGAGAAGCCTGAACAATCTCCTCTTGTGTGATTTACTGCCTCTGAAAACCAGCTGGAGGGTTAGTTATAAGTTGGTTCCAACTCGACAGCACACAGCAACAACAATTAAGGTTTAGTTAAATTCTTAGTGTATTAAGAAGATGCTAATATTTTCATCTGTATATATCTTGAAAATTAATGCTTTGACTCAGTGTTATGAAAAATCAAAGTTCAGATTGAAGTATAATTTTCGAATTTCAAAATGCAGAGGGAATATTCAGTAAAAAATTAATATTTGAAGTGCTAACACTAAAATGCATTTTCCTGGACAAAACACTTCTACAGTTTTGAAAAAGTTGAAAACTCTTTCATTTAAAAAAAAAAAACCCAAAAAACAAAAATAAAAACCAACCAGAAACAAACCAATGATCTTTTCCCCTCAAAATTTTCCTTAAAAGTCACCAAAGAGCAATCTTTTGTAAATTTCTTATTAAAACATCCATTTTTTAATGACAAAGTATTTTTTTCAGGCATTTACTAAGCCATGTCCTGCACTAGGCTCTGAGTTATTTATAATAACCATTCCATTGGGACAAATGAGAGAAAGAACTTTCTAAAGGACTACATGATTAGATATTATACGTACAGCAACAGCCAGAATAAGGAGTATTTCATTGAAAAGAGGACTAGGGGGTGCAGAGAGAAGGTATGTAATTGTGCAACAATGACTAAATATTAAAAATAAAATGTAAGTGAACTGGAAGAAGGGGAAGGGAGCCAGAGGGGGTAAAATGTACAACAATGAATGAATGAAAATTTAACGTCTATATGAATTTGTTAAAACAAAATTAAAAAAATTAATAAAATACATTAATCTTATCTTTATGGAGTATATATTTCCAAGTATTAATTTCAAAATGCCTTCTGAACGTAATGATTAAGAACTCTGGTGCCTGGTGGTAAAGAGCTCTGCTGCCAACCCAAAGGCACATAGTTGGAAGGAAAAGGATGAACAATCTCCTCCTGTGCACTTTATTGCCTCTCAAAACCAGCCGGAGGATGAACTATTACTTGGTTAGAATTTCCTGGTACATAACAACTTCATAAGAGGGGAAAACACAGTAAATTATTTTGGAGGTCCAGGGAATATTTCTTTAAGAAAGTTTCATTAAGTTCTTCTAAATATTGGATTAGTTTTATGTTATTTTCTTAACAATTTATGACAACCTTGGTGACTCAAAACAAACAAAAGTTATTATTAAATAGTTCTGGAGATCAGAAGTCCTTAATGGGTAATACTTGATAAAATAGGTGCTTTGATGTTTCCGTAGTCTCTCACAGATTCTAGACATTGTCAACATTTCTTGACTTGTGGCTCTTCTGTTCCATCCTTCAGGCCATCATCAATAAATATCACACTATTACATACTTTCTCTGTGGTTCTCCCTCTTGTCAATCCTTCTTGTACTTTGAAGGATCTCTGTGCCTACACTGTGTCCACAAGAGAATGCAAGATAATTTCTTCATCCCAATTTCATATGATTAACATTAATTGTCCCTGATTTCTTGGTTCTTTTCTGTCATTTATTGCATTGGCAGCGTAACTCCTTACCACTCACAGCCTAGTGCTATTATTGAAGCTTATATAAAATGAATACATTTATTAAAAGAAAAACTCAGCCCTAATGGCCTAGTGTGGATGGAATTGCTCTGCCAGTCCAAAGGTGTCTATAAGTTTTTCCTTGAAGGAAAGATGGGCCATCTTTCTTGTGTGTGATTTATAGCTGGTGAAAACTTGCTGAAAGAATAGTATGTATTTTTCAGTTGAGAATAAAGGTTAAATGAATCAGCACATTTCCCAAAGATAGATGAAAAATAACAAGTAACAATTTAAGCTTAAACATTTTTTGCAAAATATCACAACAGTTCTTAGTCTATGCTAAATTGAGTATAAACTGACTTTGTCAAAATCCAAATTTAGTTATTTATAAACTCTAGTAAAGAATACTTCTTTGAAATCAAAAGCAATAAAATTTTTCTTTTTAAATTCAGTAAAAGCTACCTATCAGTTATATGAAATGCAGTATCTGCTAATGTATTAAAATATTGATTAGAAGGGATATATGACTAGGTATTATTATGACAGGAGTACAGAATGAAGGCAGCAAAGAGCTGTAGACTTGGGGGGAATAATTGTACAACAATGAAGGAATTTTTCTCTTACTTTCAAAGACAAGAGCAAATTGTGGGGGAGGGGCAGGCAGGGAAAAAAGTGCAACACTGAATGAATAGAAATCCAAAGTCTCTGAAAACTTTCATTAAAAGGAATTCAAAATTCAAAAAAAAAGAGTAGGTGGTCAGAAATTTTCTCATGAGGAGCTGCTGGAGGATTTGAACCCCCAGTGTTTCCATTAGTATTCAAGCACTTAACCACTATGCCACAAAATATTATGTCTTCACTCAACGTGCCAGATTTTCCCACAAGCTTTCAGTGAAAAGTCCCTACTCCACTTTCTCTTAAGTTCTGATTTCCCAAAACCTAAGAAAGGCTCTTGCTTCGAGAGAAACATCATGCTTGTTAAGGTCAAGGGTCAATAAAAGAATTGAAGAGCTTCAACCAAATGGATTGTCACACTGACTATAGCTATGGGCTCAAGTATATCAGAGATGAAGAGGATGGCACAGGATAGGACAGGGTTCAGATCCATCATTCCTTGGGGTGTTATGGGTTGTATATGACTTGATGACACATAACAACAGAGACAATAAATTTCTTTTTATTTTTTCAGTGGTAAAAACAAAACCAAACCAAAACATTGATTAGACTACTGTCTACTGTTGAAGTACATAATTGTTTTATTTTTAATCAAGGCTTCTATACAAATGATTATTTTTATGGCTAAAGAATGAAGGGCTTGCTTGAAATTCTGCTTGACAATTAAATTCTCATGACTAGAAATTTTTGTGAAAGGATAGCAGGAATAATAATTAGCAAAGGAAAAGCAAATGTCTATAAATTAACTTTATTTGTAATTATTTTAATATATAAACATACCACTTTATCATTAAACATTACTGATGGT
>NW_006399857.1:3202686-3235560 GCF_000299155.1 Elephantulus edwardii
CTCATAGAGGGCCTTCCCCTCCTGTGCCATCCGTCCAACCTCCCAAGCATGATGTCCTTCTCCAAGGACCTGTCCCTCCTTACAATATGTCTAAAATATGTCAGACGAAGCCCCAGAATCCTTGCCTCCACGGAGCCACCCGGTTTAACCCTCTCCAGGATGTACCTCTTTGTTTCCTTAGCAGTCCATGGTACATTCAATACTCTTCTCCAGCACCACAGCTTAAAGGCCTCAATTCTGCATCTATCCTCCCTATTCATTGTCAAACTCTCTGACGCATAACAAGTGATTGCAAAGATCATGGCCTGTATCAGACACACCTTAGTCTCCAGAATGACACCATTGCTCTTCAGTTCTTTGGAGAGGTCCCTAACAGCAGACTTTCCCATCTTAATACATCTTTTAATTTCCTAGCTGATGTTGGCAAGAGTGTTGATTGTGAAGTCAAGAAAACTAATGCTGTGAATAATCTCAATCTCTTCTAGGAGGGACCATTCTTTGGAGAGGAACATGATGCTAGGGAGGGTGAAGTGTCAGCCAAAGAGAGGAAGACCCTCAACCAGGTGCATTGACACAGTGACTCCCACAATAGGCTATTGTGTATCAGGAGGTATGAGGATGGCACAAGGTAGAACAGGGTCCAGATCTTTTGTTCATAGGGTCCCTATGAGTTATACTCAACTCAGTGGCAATCAACAACAATGTATTAGGAATGATATATGTATAGTTGTTATAAATGAGATATAGTTTGCTACTGAGTCAGAATAAACCCATAGCTGAACGTCCAGTGGATTTTCAGGGGCAGTAAATCACACAAGATTTCCTATCCTTCACTTGTGGAATAGCTGGTGGATTCAAACCACCTGCATTTGGGGTATTGCAACTTCTTACGACTAGGCCACCAGAGCTCCCTTACATATACTACTTATATATAATAAAAGGTATTATATATCCAGCAAGTGAAAGGTATTCATGCTTTCAAATTTGAGTCAAGGAAGAGTAAAAGATTTGTTGCTAATCAAGAAATGATATAAATATGAAAAATTATACTGATGTTAAGCAGATAATTTTGACTCATGATAACTCTTCCAGTCAGTAGTCCAGGTGGCTGTCCTCCAGATTTCTTGGCACAACTTGGTGAGCACATCCAGGGCAGCATCTGTTTGTTGAAATAGGTCAATCGGTATGCCATAAATTCCTGGGGCCTTGTTTTTTGCCAATTCTTTCAGAGCAGCTTGACTTTCCTCTTCATTATCACAGGCTCTTGCTCATATGTTGTTTCATTAAATTCTTCTGTGTCCACCTATTCCTTTTGGTACCATGACTCTGTATACTCTTCTCATCTTCTTTTAATGCTTCCTGGATCATTTAATATTCTATCCAAAGCATTGCAACTCGAGGTTTGAATTGGTTCTTCAGTTTCTTCAGCTTAAGAAATGCTGAGCAAGCTAAGCCCTTTTGTGTTTCTGACTCCAGCTCTTCGCACATTTCACTGTAATATTTTACTTTGTCTTCCTGCACTGTCCTCTGGAATCTTCTATTCAACTCCTTAACGTCTTGATTTCTTCCCTTTGCTGTGGCTTCTTGGCACTTCATTGCAATATTTAGGTCTCTTCTGGCATCCATCTTTTCTTCTTCCTCTGTCTTTGTAATGACCTTTTGCATTCTTCCTGGATGATATTCTTGATCTCCTCCCACAACTCATCCGATGCTCATTAATGTCCAAGGCCTCAAATTTTGGTTCCTATGGACTTGAGTTAATTTTCCTAAGCTTCAGCTGGAACTTGTATATGAGTAATTGGTGATCTCTTTCCACAATCAGCACCTGGCCTAGTTTTCACAGCTGACATTGAGATTCTCTGGCGGTTCTTTCCACAGATGTAATTAATCTGATTCCTATGCATACCATCAGGTGAAATCCAAGTGTATAGCCTGCATTTGCGTTTCTTATAAGACATATTTGCAATTATCAAGTTGTTGACTGCGTAACATTCTATCATTCTATCTCTAGTTTCATTTCTGTCACCAAATCCATGTTTCCCAACTGCTGATCCTTTTTCTCTATTTCCATCTTTGCATTCCAGCCACCCATTATTATTAATGCATCTTGATTGCATGTTTGATCAGTCTGACTGCAAAATTGATAGAAATCTTCTATTTCTTCCTCTTTGGATCTGGTTGTTGGTGCATATATTTGAATGAAGTGATATTCACTGGACTTCATTGTATGCATATGGATAATATCCTGTCACTCACAACATTGTATTTCAAGATAGATCTAGAAATGACTTTTTGAACTATGAAAGCAACCTCATTTTCCCTCACATTTTTGTCTCCAGCATAGTAGATCTGGAAGACAACCATCTGGCCTATTGAATGGAAGAGGTTTATATTTTGTTCCCATTCCAAAGAAAGGTGATCTGACAAAGTGTGGAAATTATTCAACAGTAACATTGATATCACATGCAAGCAAGATTCTGTTGAGATTATACAGAAAGGACATTATACAGGAACAGAACATCAACAGAGAACTGCCTGAAGTGCAGGCTGGATTTTAAAGAGGCCGTGGCACGAGAGATACTATAGCTAATGTCAGATGGATCTTGGCTGAAAGCAGAAAATACCAGAGGAATGTCTATCTGTGTTCCATTGGTTATGAAAAGCCATTTGATTGTGTGGATCACAGCATACTGTGACTGACTCTGGGAAGAATGGGAATCCCAGAACACTTGATTGTGCTTATGAAAAACTTATACTTGAAGTAGGAGCAAGGAAACAGTGCATGGTTCGAAATTGGGAAGGGTGTGCATCAAGGATGTATCCTACCTCCTTATCATTTCAATCTGTGTGTGGGACAGATAATCTGGGAGGCTAGGCTCTATAAGGAGAAGTGTGACATGAGGATTGTAGGTAGACTCATTAACAACCTGCATTATGCACATGACACAACCTTGCTTGCTGAAACTGAGGAGGAACTGAAGTGCCTGCTACAGAAGTTCAGGAAAAGCGGCCTTCAATATGGATTGAAGCTCAGCGTCAAGAAAACAAAGATTCTCACCCCTGGGCCTTTTGGCAACATCATGATGAATGATGAAGAGATTGAGATTGTCTACAGCTTCAGTTTGTTTGGTTCTACATTGAACACTGTTAGTACCAGTAGCCAGGAAATGAAAAGACAAATTGCATTGGGAAAGTCTGCTGTCAGAGACCTCTACAAGGTACTGAGGAACAACGATGTCAGTCTGGAGACTAAGGTGTGCCTGATACAGGCCATGGTCTTTGCAATTACTTGCTATGCATAGAGAGCTGGACAATGGCCAGGGATGATAGAAAGAGATTTGATGCCTTTGAGCTATAGTGCTGGAGAAGAGTGTTGAATATACCATGGACTACTAGGAGAACATACAAGTTCTTCTTAGAGAAGGTGAAACCAGGATGCTCCTTGGAGGCAAGAATTCCGAAGATCCATCTAACATACTCTGAACATATTGCAAGGTGGATTCAGTCCTTGGAGAGGGATGTCATGCTTGGGAGGGTGAAGGGACAGTGTAGGAGAGGAAGACCCTTGATGAGATGGATTGATTCCATCCCTGGGATAATGGGGGTAAGTGTGTCAGAGACAATAAGATTGGCAAGGGATAGAGCAGGGCTGAGGGCTGTTGTATATAGGATTGCTGAGTCACAAGCGACTCAAGGGCACATAAAAAGAACAACAATATGATGACCACATGTGACAGAATGCAACTTTCTCACAAAGGTTTCTGGGCAGTATAAGGATGGACAATCCTTTTCTGTGTTATTTATTGCCTCTGAAAACCCACTTGAGGGTTAACTATGAGTTGATTCTGACTCAGTAGCACACAACAAGAAAAAGAGCAATATAATAGCTACAAGAACAGTCATTTGGTCTTCTCCGGATTGTGTTAGTGGATTGAAACCACTAAATAGTAAGACACTATTCACATGCATAACCCTTCTATCATCAAAGTTTCTTCACCAAGTTTTACCAAAATACACATAAAAACAGGCATTAAACACACTTCCATATCAGTTTACTTGATCAATATTTTCTTGAAACATTAGGATTTTTTTTATGGTTTTCAAACTACACATTGCAATCTAAAAGCATGTTAAGTACCTAAATCATTCATCTATTGATGACATTATTTTCATAAGAGTAGGTATCTTAAGTAACTCAATCTGACATACAGACTATAATCTTAAATATTATACCTGAAGTGAGATGACCAAAAATGAAGTTCCTTAGCATTTCTCCAGTTGAAAGAACTAAAGAAAATATGCAATCCTCAAATCACAGCGAAAGATACTACAGACAAAGTATTGTAAACTGTAGAAAGTAACCAAATAAAATGGAAGGAATAACCTGATTGACTACACCAAAAAGAAATTCAGGATTCAATCATCCCATGAGATAGCATGTGATCAAAATCCATAGTATTCAAGGGGGGGAGCTCAAGCTTCACAGAAGATATGTGCAACAAAGAAGACCCTAGGAATTTTCATACAATCAAAATCTTACAAACAGACAAAATGATGGACAGTGTGGAATATCATTTCAAAGGACAGTTAAAGAAGAAAAAGTAAAATATATAATACAAAGTGCATATAATCTAGTGTTAAGTTACCAAATTCATTTTAAGGAAGTTGTTGTTGTTGTTGTTGTTGTTGTAATGTGTCGTCGAGTCGCTTGTGATCCATAGCGACCCTATGTACAACAGTCCTAAACTCTGCTCTTTCCTGTGCCAATCGCACTGTCTCTGACACTTCCATCCTGATTATCCCAGTCACTGAATCAATCCACCTCATAGAGGGTCTTCCCCTCCTGCGCTGTCCCTCCACCCTCCCAAGCATGATGTCTTTCTCCAAGGACCGGTCTCTCCTCACAACATGTCCAAAATATGTTAGACGGAGCCTCAGAATCCTTGTCTCCAAGGAGCCACCTGGTTTAACCCTTTCCAGGACAAATCTTTTTGTTTTCCTAGCAGTCCCTGATATTGGAAAGAAAATTGTCAAATTTATTTAGAAAGGCAAGAGACCTTGAATAAGCAAAATACTTCTGCGAAAGAAAAATTAAATGAGAAATATAACACTCCCTGACCTCAAACCCTATATACAGTGAAAACAACCAAATATCATGGCACTGGTACAATGACACATACATAGATCAATGGAACAGAATTAAGAAACCGTAAACAGACCAAGCTATCTATGGTCAACTGATATTCACTAAGGAAATAAAACCTATAAAATGGGGAAATAACAACCTCTTCAATAAATGGTGCTAGCGAAACTCGATTGCAACATGAAAAAAGCTGAAACAGAATCCTTATGTCACACCATACACAAAAATCAACTCAAGGTGGGTCAGAGACCTGAGAGTAAAGCCCAAACCATAAAGTTCATAAGAGAAAAACTGGAATGAAGCTTAAAAGGCCTAGTCTGTGGTTTGAAGAGACTGCCAAATACAGCCAGAAGCATACAATCTGAAGAGGATGAAATTGATGTATGGCGGCTTCCAAAAATTAAATCCCCGTGCACATCAAAAACTTTTCCAACAGGGTGGAAAGAAAATCTACTGACTGGGAACAAATATTTACTAATACCATCTAAGACAGAGTTTAATAATGAAAGTTTACAGAATACTTATGGTTCACCAAAAGAAAAAAAAAACTAAAACTGATAAATCATTTACAAATGGGCAAGTCATGGAAAGAATTTTCAGAGCAAGATATTTGAATGGCCAACAGACAAGAAGAAATGCTCCAAATCACAGGCAATAAGAAAGACGGAAATCAAAATCACAATGAGAAAACATCTCACTCCAGTAGCAAAGTCTTAGTTTAACAGGGTAGCAAGGAATAAATGTTGGAAAGGATGTGATGAGATAGGAACTCTTAAATATTGTTAGTGGGTTTGTAAAATGGTATAATCAAACTGGAAGGTAGTTTAAGCCCTTCCTCAACAAGGTGAACATAAAAATTCCATATGATCCTTCCTCAAAAAGCTGAACATAAAAATTCCATATGACCCTGCTATTCCACTGCTTGGAATATACCCTGAAAGAATGAGAACTGAGGCACAAAGGCAGACTTGTACGTACATCAGTGCTCATAGCTGCATTATTCACCACTACAAGAATATGGAAACAGCCCAAATGTCCGACCACAATAGAGAATATTGAGAAATTATGGTACAGTCACTTGATAGACTACTACGCAGCACACAGGAGCAATGATTTTGTAGATTACTACCTACTTGGGAGAGTCTGGAGAGCATTATGCTGAATGAACTATCTCAGTCCCATAAGGACAAACCATTGTTGTGCAATGAATATGAGGATTCAAGGGATAGCGTGGAAGCAGTTGGGTGAGGAGGGGCGGAGGAGTGGGTGGGTGAATCATAGGGTCTCACAATTTGATGAGTGGAGTGGTGAAGGAAACGGGAACAATTTTGTTTGATAAACCATGTATTCAAACTTTGTGAACCAGTATAAAATAAAAACAAACAAAGGCAAAAAAACCAAAATTGAAGCACATATTCAGAATGTTTAAAGCAGGAAGAATATGACTGAATGATTGTACAAAAAATTCAAGATACCTACCCCCTTTACTCTAATTACAAATAGCAAATGTGTGTGTGTGTGTGTGTGTGTGTGTGTATGTGTGTGTGTATGATACAAAAACATTTTAAAAAATGAATATGTAATCATTTTGTACTGGATTACGATAATAGTTAACAATTTCAGGAAGTATCATATAATCAAGAACCAACATTACTGAAAAAAGAAGTAGAAAAGCACTAAAGATGTTAGTGAAAAATATGGAACTCACAAAATACCAATGGAGATGTTTCAACTAAATGTATGCAGCACTGGAGATATTAACTTGTCTATGTCAAGAAATTTAGATGATAGTTGCCTGGCAAACTAGTTCAAAATTTTATATTTTTGTCTATCCAAAGAGAATATCTAACAGAAAATGTAAAAGTTGTGTTTTATGTGACTTTTAAAATCACTAATATCAGAGATAAGTGCAATCTTGCTAACAACAATTTAAAAACAGTTTGAACGGTATATTCATAAGGCGGAACCAGAAATTAAAGAAGAACTCAGAAAAAGATACAGAATAAGGGGTATCATTGTTAAGAGGTGGATTTTGTCTGATAGAAGAGACTAGGGAACTGCATTATTAACCCAAAGGCAGCACTTCTCTGGCTGTTTGAATCTACTAGAAGCTCCAAGAGAGAAAGATAGGAGATCGTCTCCTATGTGATTTATTGCCTCTGAAAACCTAGTGAAAAACCAGATATCAACTGATTCTGACAGCATTGAATTTGAGGTTTTAAATTTATGCTGCTGTTGTTGTTGTTAAGTAGTTTCGAGTCACCTGTGATTCATAGCGACCCTGTGAAAAACAACCCTAAACCATGCTCTATCTTGTGCCCATGTCTTTGTCTCTGATACGCCTACACCCATTACCCCAGTGGCTGAATCAAGCCATCTCATAGAGGATCTTCCTCTCCTGCACTGTCCCTCCACTAATAGTAATGTGAAACATAGATCAACTATGTTTCTTAGGGCATGTTTTAAGAAAATCAGCCCTATTTATACTTTGTCCTCTATTCCTTGACAACTCTATAGAAATATCTCTCCCAATGGAAAATAACTACAACTTACAGGTAGTCTTGGTTGATTAGTGATAGAGCTCTTCTATGCAGGGGCCCTACCTTTGATTTCTGGTTAGTGTGCCTCATATCTCTGGCTCCACATCTCTGTCAAGTTGAGATTTTCCTGATTGTGTGATGCTGAACAGATATCAATCAAGCTCAGGCTAAGAAAGACTAGACAGAATGACCTGACTATCAGCTTCTGAATTCAGACAGTGGAAACAGATCACAAATAGATACACAAGTGAGGAGGAAGCTAGCAAAAGACCAGGTAATGTTTTGTTTTGCTGTATGTAGAACCATCGTGAATCCATAGCCAATCCAATAGCACCTAACAATAACTTTTTGCATAATAGATATTTACTACAGAGATTTCAACTAGTTGTTACTTTCTTGTGTTAATAGCTTATTGTTCATAACTACTTTCCTAGGCATTAAATTTAACTATGTGATGTGTGTACTTAACAGTCCCTATAAACATAATGGCAATCAGACAATGTGTTGAATTAATGTCTGAATTTCCTGGTTTGTTGATAATATAGGCTTAATTCATCATGCTGCTAAATTAAATTGTTTATTTTAGATAATATCTTAAATGTCCACTGAAAATCTTTTTAAATTTTGTGCATGTAAGTCAGCTTCAGGGAAGCTGAGTTTGAAAACTGTTGCTATTACAAACCATTTTACTAAGAATAATATCAGATTAGGTAAATAAAACATTGTTGTTGTTATTTGCCATCAAGTCGCTTGCAACTCACGGCGATCCTGTGTACAACAGCCCTAAACTCTGCTCTGTCCTATAGCAATTGCACTGCCTCTGACACACCCATACCGATTACCCCAGTCACCTCATAGAGGGTCTTCCCCTCCTGTACTGTTCCTCCACCCTCCCAAGCATGATGTTCCTCTCCAAGGACCGGTCCCTCTTTACAACATGTCCAAAGTATGTCAGACGAAGCATCAGGATCCTTGCCTTCAAGGAGCAGCCCGGTTTAACCCTCTCCAAGATGAATCTGTTTGTTTCCTTGGTAATCCAAGGTAGACGTCCAAAATTTCCCACACGTTTAATCAGCTGGACCAACCCATCACTTCCAAAAGTGTCTGCTCCTTCTCCATTCAGTTACCTCTTTCAAAATCTGTCTTGGAAGTAGCTTCCTAGATTGTGAGCATTGTAGGTTGTTATTTCAGAGATTCTTGAGCAATGGGCCAGGATCCTGCACTTGTAAGTTGTAGTGCATGTAGATGCCATTTCTCGGGAAAGCAATTGACCCAAGAGAAAGTAATTATCTAGGACTTCATTCAGCAGGACTGAGTTTGTATCGTACCCTAATCCCATCTCTTTAATACAGTAAATGCTTCATCATAAAATGACCTCTAGCTCTGATGGCCTAGTGGTAAGAAGCTGTACTGCAAACCCAAAGTACACAGTAGCTGCTCTGACAGAAGAATGGCAATCTCCTCTCATGCAATTAACTTCTTCTGGAAATTGACTGTAGGGTCAACTAGAGTAAGTTTCAACTAGACAACACACAAAAACAATCTGTGTTTTATTGGCTATGCATGGATATTTCACTATGTGGATCAAAAAGATTTAAAAAAAATTGTTAAGAATGGAAATTCCAGAACAATTAACTGTGTTCATATGGAGTATGCATAACAAATGATATGCATATTTGTTATCACTTGTTATGCATCAGAGAGTTGGACAATGACTAAGGAGGATAGAAGGAGAATTGATGCCTTTGAGCTGTGGTGCTGGAGAAGAGTATTGAGGGTACCATGGACTACTAAGAAAACAAACATTCATCTTGGGAAGGGTTAAACCAGGCGGCTCCTTGGAGGCAAGGATTCTCTGGCTCCATCTAACATATTTTGGACCTGTTGTAAGGAGGGACAGGTCCTTGGAGAAAGACATCATTAGGGTAGAGGGACAGCACAGGAGGGGAAGGCCCTCTATGAGGTAGATTGATTCAGTGACTGAGGCAATCAGGATGTGAGTGTCAGTGACAGTGCGATTGGCACAGAACAGAGCAAAGTTTAGGGCTGTTGTACATACGATCGCTATGAGTCACAAGCAACTCAATGGCACATAACAACAACAACAACATAAGAAGTATTTATGTAGAACAAGAGAACATCAGTCAAACAAGGACATATGTATGGTTTTAAAAAAATAAAAACTGACCCCAAAATTGTATTCTTTCACTATATTTATTCATTCAATAGTCATAAGGAAAAAAATCCATGGATCTTGAGTATATAAAGAACACCTAAACATCAATATTGAAGGGATACTCTTAAAGCTCCTGTGGTACCATCTGGAAAAGAAAAAAAAAAATCAATGGGCCTTCTAAAGAGTAAATCCCTGTGTGTACCAAAAACATTTACAACAGAGGGAAAAGAAAATCTACTGACTGGGAAACAACATTTGGTAATCCAATTCAGACAAGAGTCTCATGTCACAAAGTTACAGAATCCTACAGGGCCTCCACAAGCAAAAGCCCAATAACACAATTACAAAATGGGTAAAGACATAGAAAGAATTTTCACAGAGGAAGATATTTGGATGGCCAACAGACACATGATGAAATTAAAATAAGATGGCTTAGGTCAGGCATATTTTAGTCTTTAAATCAGCATCCTTGCTCTTTAGCAATTTAAAGGAATCTTTGACAAAGGACTTGCCCAATGACCATGGATATTGAATGTGGATCCAAGTAGTTGGAAACCCTTGACAGTTTTAATCTTTTCTCTATTTATCAGGATGTTACCTACTGGTTCAATTACAAGGATTTTTGTTTTCTTTATGTTGAAGTATAGTCCATACAGATGGCTATAACTTTTTACCTTGTTCAGTAAGTGCTTCAAATCCTTTCACTTTATTTTTGCTTTCAGAAAGTAGTGTTATCTAGATGATGCAGGCTGTTGAAAAGTTTCCCTTCAATCCTGATACTGCATGCTCTGATTTTAAAGAACCTCTTAAAAACTTATTTTCCTCTTCTGGAGTGTTTTTCCTCTGTCTTTAAGTCAGGAAAATCTTCTCATCATTCTTACTCAGTTAAATAAACTTTCCTGAGTCCCATAATCTGAGCTGTCATTCTTTTGTTTAATAAAGAACTTCATGCTTATTCATACTTGGAAAAAAATGCTCAAAACCCACTGGCAATAAGAGATGCAAACCAAAAACACAGTGAGATAACATCTCACCCCAGTAACAGTAACAAAGTTTAACAGGGCAGCAACGAATAAATGTTGGAGAGGATATGACAAGATAAGAAATCTTACACATTGTTGATGGGTTTGTAAAATGGAACAACCACTCTAGAAGGCAGGTTGGTGCTTCCTCAAAAAGCTGAACATAGAAATTCTATATGACCCAGCTATTCCACTGCTTGGATTGCACCCTGAGAAAATGAGAACTGAGGCACAAATGGAGATTTGTACACCAATGTTCATAGCAGCATTATTCACCATCGCAAGAACATGGAAACAGCCCAGATGTCCAACCACAATGGAATCGATTGAGAAATTATAGTACATTCACACAATTGAATACTATGCAGCACACAGAAGCAATGATTTTATAAATTACTACCTAAAATAGAAGGAACTGGAAAGCATTATGCTAAGGGAACTAACTCAGTGTCGTAAAGACAGATACTGAATAGAACCATTATTATAAAGCGTACATGAAAATCCAAAGGGGCAAAGATGGGCTTAAGTATAGAGTCACACAAATTGATGGGTGGAGGGGGTGATTGGTAAAGGAAACGGGGAAGGTCCAGTGTGAAAAATAATGTAAATGAAGTTTATGGACTTTGTATGTAAACCAGTATAAAATAAAATTTTAAAAAATTGTTATGGTCTACAGCATCAAATTTCTTTGTTTAGTAAATAAAACAGAAATATTCCTTCTTCTGATATTCTTGACTTTCAGTCAGGATCCATATGATATTCTTGTGTCAGCTATGATATCCCTGGTGGCACAGTTTCTTCTAAACTCCACTTAAACATCTGGGAAGAAGCTTAATGGACTGTTCTAGCAGGGGTTTTGTTTGGGTTTTTAATAATCTTTGACAATATTGTGCTTGCATATGAAATTATATTATTCTACAATTTGCAGATTCTGAAGGTTCCACAGGCAATGTAAGAGCATCTGCAACCGTGCTGGGGGTTCTGAGGCTGGAGCAGAGGTCCATGAGAAAATAGGAGGGCAGCTGTCGCCCCTCTGAGATGCCACTGGACATTCAGGCTTAGCAGTGTTCAAGCCTGTGCCAAGCACTAAGGATCCAAGTAAACCGCTGTCCATACCAAATAGCCCCTTCCTGCACTTCATCCTGTCATGAGACCAAGGGCCTCAGCTAAGGCTAGAAAATGATGTTTGTGCCATTATGTTTGTATATTTGGTTGTTTTTACAGTTTTCTTTTAGAGGTTTAACATCTGTTAAACCTGTTAAATCTGTCATTTGTTATATTGGTGAATGATTCGCATGTTGTCAATTTGTATCTAATATGTGTATAGACTTGCTTATTATTTGTTTCTATTAACAGCTCTTGTTAGGCTCTTGTACTAGTGAAACTTGTGGATTGCTATGATGCTGTAAAATTTGTGTTGTTGTTAAGTGCTGTTATGTGTTAAGATGAACTATAGTGACCCTATGAATGAGAGTCTTGAACACAAAACTTTCATCCTATTTCCAAGTTCAGAGTTTCAGGAAGCAAGCTGTTTTGGAAGTGGATGTCACTCCTGCTTCCAAGCCTGTTTTATTAGAAAGATTCATAAACACACACACACACACACACACACACACACACACACACACACACACGCCTTTTTGAATACGAGGTCAAATCCAATCAGCTCACACCCTATTGTGAGCAACAGCCACACCTAATCTCAACCCCAAATCAGAAAACACACCTTTGCAGAATCTGGCTATTCCACTTGTCTTTCCAGCCTGAATATAGCTGCTGTTGTTGTTATTGCTGTTATTTGTTGTTTAGTTAGAACTAACCCAGAGTTGACCCACTAGTAGGTTTTCAGGGGCAGTAACCTACATAGAAGTAGTGAAGCAGCTGGTGGTTTAAACTATGTGCCTTTGGGTTGACATCACAGCTCTTAAATATATAGGCCACCAATATGTAGAAAAGATGAATCATAGCTTATATGGAATTTCATGGAAATGAGGACCCACAGATGCCTAGGAGAAGTGAGATCTTCAGAGTGAGGGATAGTAGTCTTGTCAATAGTCACTTTATAATAAAAAATGGTTAGCATTGAAGGCTGATGTTTTGATGGCCTTATGGTATGTGCCTCCTGAGAGGAAGCATATGTTCTACATAGAAAGAAATTCTTTACTCTTGCTCCTACGATGTCAAAAAGAAAGTGGAAAAAAATTATAAGAAGAGAGAAAGAAGAAACTAACTAGATATGATTATACAATAGGGTAGAATTTTAAATGAGATCTGGATGAGAGCTAAGTGTTATGTAAAAAAACAAGGGAAAATATAAAAATATGAATTTCAGTTGCTAATATATCAATATTGTTGTATGTGTTGTTGAGTTGGCTACAATTAGTATTGACCCAGTGAACAAAGGATCTGCAACTTGGCCTAATCTGAGCCAACATCACCATTGCACCAATCTACCTCATTTGTCGTTTTCCTCTTTTCCTCTGACTTACTACCTTTCTGAGTACGCTATCCTTTTCCAAAGACTGAACCTTCCTCACAACATACCCAATGTGTATGATACAGAATTTCAAAGTTCTTGTATCCAAGATGCATCCTGATTTTACCTTTTTCAGGACTGGCCTGTTTGTTCTCTTGGCAGTCCATGGTATGTTCAATACACTTATCCAACAGCACAGCTCAGTGGTATAGATTCTTCTTTGATTATCCTTATTCATTGTGAAGCTCTCAGATGCACAACAAACAATTGAGAAAACCATGGCTTGGATCAAACACACATTAGTCTTTAGACTGTCACTGTTTCTCTTCAGCACTCTCGACAGGCCTTTGACATCAGATTTTCCCAATGGTAATTCATCTTTTGATTTCTGACTGCTGGTGCCAAGGGTGTTGATTCTGGTTCTGAGCAAGATGAAACCACCAACTTCTTGAATCCTTTCTGCATCTATTATGATGCTGCTTACTGGTCCAGTGGTGCAGATTTCTGTTTCCTTGATAGTAAAAAACAATCCATGTTAAAGGCTACAGTCCTTGATTTACTGTGCATGTGTTTCAAGTCCTCCTTTGTTTCAGCGAGTAAAATTGTGTCATCTACATGTTAGCTTTTTATAATGACCAAAGTACTATATACTCATGCAGGATGAAAATGATTGTGGGCAATATAGGAAATTTCTGCTATATCCTCAGAACTTTTCCCATAAATGTAAAGTTATTTTCTGAAGCTTGAAAGTATTTTAATTTTTTTTAAATTTTGAAGCAAAAAAATTTTCTTCTTATGTATTTCTAAATCTAGGAAATTTTGAGTACTTTTATCATTTTTTTACCATAGAAGAAGCAAAAATACTTTTATTGACTAGAAGAAGACTGATTATAAATTTAGCTAATAATTAAAAGGGAAATGTGGACAAGGGGTATATTCCAGGGCATAGTTAAAGAGGTAGAGTTAAATCATATTCTGTCCTACATCCTAGAAGCATTGGAGGAGAAATCTTATTATCTAGGTCCTGTTAATCTGCTTGGAAGGAAACATGAACCATGAAATGTTAAAGTCATGCAGATTGTCTTAAGCATTTTAGACTCATCATGATAATATTAGTATTTTGTTTTCATTCTTTCATTCTTTAAAGGAGATAATATTTAACTTTCACTGCCATTATTAATACAGGGAATATTTTAATTTTTTGTTGAAAATGAATTTCATTAGACTATCATTGTTACTGATTTCTTAAAAATGAAAGAACACAATGCTTAGAAAGAAAATATTTTTGCTGGAATATTTTTAACAATAGGGAAATGAAATGAAATTTCATGTGGAAAATAAGTTATTTGGAATGAGAGAATATACAGTAAAATTGTAAACTTCAAACATTTCATATATCATAATAATTACTCTTGTATTCCATTTTTAGTATATTCTATCACAAAATTGTTTGATTATTCCTTATGAAATATTTGTTTTTACATATAAAATAATTATGTAATTGATGTTTTTTGTTATGTGCCTATGAGTCGCTTGTAAATTAGAGTGACCCAGTATACCTCCTGGGGGGTCCTCGTATTTAAGCTAAGACCTTCGTCTCCATTTTAGAACTGGGCAACACGGCAGGACTTTGTATATTGGCACTCTTGCTCTGGTTTGTCAGTTGTGTGGATTCCTGGGTTGTTTAGTATTTAAGCTTCTTGTTTAGTGTTAACAAGACCTCCTGGATGTCTCATAGTATTATATTTTGTAAGAACATTCTTCTAAGTGGTACAGCAGTCTTCTCTCAATTTGCTTTACTGAGATAGTCTGTGTTTGCTGTGATGCTGAATCTTATGCCACTGGGGTGTCATATGTCATAATGGTTCCCCATGGTGGACAGTGTTTGGTGGAGCTCCCAGTTTTAAGACAGGTTTGGAAGCAGGATTGGCATCCACTTCCTAAGCCACATGCCTCTGGAAACTCTATGAACATGGAAAAATGACAATACAGGAAGGCTTCAGGTCTTGTTCATAGGGTCGCTATGAGTCATGCTCGAATTGACAGCAATCAACAACAACAACATGTACAACAGCCCTAAACTCTCCTCTATCTTGTGCCAATCTTATTGTCTCTGACACACCTATTCTCATTATGCCAGTCACTGAATCAATCCTTCTTATTGAGGGACTTCCTCTCTTGTGCTGTCCCTTCATCCTCTCAAGCATGACAGACTAGTCCCTCCTTGCAGCATGTCCAAAGTATGTTAGATGAAGTTTCAGAATCTTTGCCTCCAAGAAGCAGCCTGGTTTCTCCCTCTCTAGAACAAACTTGTGTGTTCTTCTAGCAGTTCATGGTCTATTTAATGCTCTTCTCCAGCACCAAAGCTCAAAGGCATCAATTCTCCTTCAATCATCTAACCAATTGTGAAGGAATAGGATTCATAGTTTTCTTGTTCTACTACCATTTTTCAAGAGTGTTTATAATGCTTCGTATATCAGTTGTTGTTGTTGTGTATCTTAGAGTTAGAACCAACTCATAGCTGACTGTCATGTGAGTTTTCAGGGACATTTAATCCAATGGGAAGTGATTCTTTATTCTTCTGCTGAGAGGCTGATGGCCTTGAACCGTATGTCTACAGAATTGCAGTACAATTTCTTGCCCGTGGGAAGGCAATGCTCCTTACCCACAATGCCCTGCCCCGTTCAGTCCATGCACACATGCAATTAAAATGTTCTTAGTGTTTTGTGATGAGTACCATTTCTGAGGATCATTACTATAGATTTTTTTTTTTGAGAGAAATGTGTTCACATAAGTGCAGTCTTGTGGAAAGATAACTTTCATGGGAGAGTTCTATATTTCTAATACAGCATCTCTGGGGGAAAGAAACTATTTAAAAATACAAAGTCTATATTTTATTTCTACCTTCCTATTGTCATGAATCAGTAAAAATACACAATTTTAATGACATAAAACAATATGATTTTTTTAGATATTGTGATTAGTTCCATGATTACAAAATGTAAATTCAATATATAAAACCACATCTGTTGTTTCTAATTATACCTGTTCTGAGCAATTCCATCATGCTAATTTCAGTAGCTGCGTGGAAATAATTGAATTTGCTTTCTCTTTCACTTTGTATTTGTTTAAGCAAACACCCAGGGAATGTTGCCTGTAGAAAGAAATATGAGATGATTCTAAGACATTTCATGACAAAATCTGTTTTCTTTTCCTTTTTTGACTGTTATTTATATAAATCTTATATTTCCTTTTTTATCTTTCTTTGAAATAAAAAATATATCCTTTTCAACTAGATATTATTGAAGGGGAAGGGAAGGGTGAAAGTATAACTGCTAAATTGTATAACTTTAATAAGAAATAAACCTGATGAAAGCAATGGATATTCATTAAACTGATTTTTCTTACATATCTTTCTCACTCTCTCATTACCTTCATGTCAGAACTGATTCATAGCTGACCCTGGAGCACGTTTTCAGAGGCAATAAATTACAATGGAGCAGATTTCTCATCTTTCTCTTGGGGAGTGCTGATGGATTAAAGATCATCATAGACTGCTGCTTAGAGTTAGTCTTGCAACTCTCTACAGAATATACCAGCAGAACCTCTTACTTTGTCTCTAGAACATCTACTAATTTTTCCTATTAGTTGTTGGAATTAAGGCAAGCATATTTTTTTCTATTTATACCTGTGTTTTATGTGTCACTATGTTTTCATGGCAACATATAAGATATAAACATTCTATTGCAAGAATCTGTATGTCAAGGAGGCATAAACTATCATGTACTTTATAATTAAAGAGTATTATGATTAATAATAAAAATAGCTATAATATATGCATTAATAATTATAATGAAAAAGTTAAAGAAAAATAGACTAATGGTGCAAAGCTTCACTTGAATACAGAATCTTATATGTATACTACAAAATAAGATGCTAAAACAGGGACATGAAAAGGGATATTTCTATTACATAAGAAAAACAATGGAAATTGGTACAAACACGGCCAGAAATTACTAAGAAGTAGGACCTGAGGTTTTTCTACTTTAATTTTAAACCTCAGGTCCATGGTATGATCAATACTATTCTTCAGTGCCACAACTCTAAGATTGTTTTATTCTTCTTCTGTCATCCTTAGTCTCTGGTGCATAGCAAGTAATTGTGAAGGCCATGGCCTGAATCAGGCTTCTCCTCATCTCTAGCCTGAGATCTTTGCTCTTCAGCATTCTAGAGAGTTCTTGGACAGCAGATTTACCTAATACAATTTGTCTTTTGATTTCCTAATGACTGGTGCCTAAAGTGTTGAATCTAAAGTCAAGAAAACTGAAGTTGTTAACAATCTCAGTCTCATCTCCATCTGTCATGGTGCTGCAATCTCAGTCTCATCTCCATCTGTCATGGTGCTGCTAATTGATCCAATGGTGAAAATCTTTGTTTCTTTATATTGAGCTTCAATCCAAAATGGAGTCTTTATTACTTGACCCTCTGCTACAGACACTTCAGGTCATTCTCAGCTTTAGACAAGAGAGCTTGTGCCATTTGCATAATGCAGGCCATTGATAAATCTTCCTCCAATCCTGATGCCATATTTCTCCTTATAAATACAACCTCCTAAGTGATGTGCTCTTAATATAGATTTAAAAGGTTTGGAGATAAGATGCATCCCTGATACATTCCTTTCCTGATTTTGAACCTGAGGATTTCTTCGTCCATGTATAATTTTCACATGAGTACAATTAGGTATTCTGGGATTCTTAGTCTTTTCAAAGTTAACCACACACTTTGTTGTGATCGACACCATTAAATGAATTGAATAGTCAATGAAACACAGCTAGACATTCCTCCTGTCCTCTCCACTTTCAGCCAAGGTCCATCTGGCATTTGCTATGATGTTCCTAATGCCATGCTCTCTTCTAAACCCAGCTCATAGTTTTTGCAGTTCTATCAATGTGTTGCTTTTTGTATATTTTTTATAAAATTTTAATTTAATACTGGTTTATTAATAAAGTTCATATACATTGTTTTTCACACTGGATCTTTTCTCTTTCCTTTACCTCTTGCTTCCTCCACACATCAAAGGGTGCCACCCTATGATTAAATGACTCACTCAGACTCCCGCTCATTCTGTCCCCTTTGCTCCTCCCTCCGCCTCTTGGATTCTCATACAAGCTCTAAATTAATGGTCTTAGACAGTATTTGTCCTTATGGAACTGTGTTGGTTCACACAACCTAATGCTCTCCAGTGGTGTACTATTCTAGTCATATTTTCATAATTTTCAGCAGGCTTTTGCTTGCATGTGATATTAGTGATAACTTTAGACAATTTCCACACTCTCTCTAATTACTTCTTTTTCCCCTAATGGGAATAAATACAGATCTTTTATAGTCAGTTGGATAGCTAATTTGGTCCTCCGGATTTCTTGGCTGCTGAGCATGTCCAGGGCAGCATCTGTTTGTTGAAATATGTCAAACCAATTGTTGCCGATGCATGTGAAAGTTGGACAATGAATAAAGACAAATGAAGGAGAAAGAGGGGGAAAAATCTCAGGAACAGATATGAAGCATTGGACACTAATGAATAAAGAACAGATGAGTTTTGTGAGTATATAAAGAATAGCATTGAAAAGGAAAGCAAAAGGTCATTAGAAAAACAGAGAAAGAAGAAAATACTAAGATGTATGTTTGAAGAGGCTCTGAATATTGCATTAGAGTGCAGCAAAGCCAAAGCAAACTAAGAAATCAAGATGTTAAAGAGCTGAAAAGAAGATTTCAAAGGGCAGCTCAAGAAAGAAAAGCTAAATAGTATAATTAAATGTGCAAAAGTTAAAATTGGAAAATCAAAAGGTATGAACTTAGTGTGCATTTCTTAAGCTAAAGGAACTGAAAAACTTCTAGCCTCAAGTGGCAATACTTTAGGACTATGGACAGAGGATCCAATGATCCAGGAAGCATTAAAGGAGTTGGAAGGAGTACATGAAGCCTGTTATTTCAGAAGTGGATAGAAAATCCTTCTCCCAAGTTTGTCTTAGTAAGGATGTTAGAGCGATATCTGACACACAAGCATTTCGCCCCAAAATGCAGTTAAAAAACCCTTCCCAATACACAGCTATCAAATGTGGTGGTGGTCCCATTCCTTACTTTGATGTACATGTTGTGGTCCTGTCCACCTGACTTGCCCTTCCAGCATCTGATTCTCTTACCGCCCTGGATCTCCAGCATCTGGCTCTCTTACCTCCCCTGGATCTCTTCCCCGCCCCCCCTCATTTGAAAGCACCTCTCTTCTCATTACCCCAGCTAACCCTGGCATGAGGACTTATGTCTCTGGTCAGTGCTCTTTGCTTATTTCTTCTCTACTCCTCTGATGTTGACAGTCTAGGCAGACCCCAGAGACAGCGATCTGGGTCAGCGGCTAGGGCTAACTCCCTCCACGTCACTTGGCAATATGTGCATACTTACAGAAAAAATAATTGCAAAGCTCACCTCTCCAGACTACTGAAGAGCAATAATGTAAGCCTGGAGACTAAGGTGCACATGATCCAGACCATAGCCTTTGTAATGACTTGCTACGCATCAGAAAGCTGGACAATAACTAGGGATGATAACAAGAGAACTGGTGCTATAGTCAAGAAATCAAATAATGTGCTGTGAAATCTTCCGTCCAGGACCAAATTAAGAGCTGAAGAGTTTAAAGACTAAATTATATCTACACGATATGCATGTGGCAGTTGGAAAATAAAAGAGAGAGAGAGAGAGAGAGAGAGAGAGAGAGAGAGAAAAGGATGTCCTTGAATTACCTTACTGGCAAAGAATATTAAATATATTTGTAAAGTCAAAAGAAAAAAAGCAAATCCGTCTTGGAGCAATGAAACGAGGGTTTTCATTAGAGCCAAGGATAGAGGATCTTCAACTTGCATAAGGCTAGTCTTTGGAAAATAGAAAATGCTTGTAAATATAGAACTCACCCAAAGAGAGGAAGACTTTCAATAAGATGGACTGACATGTTGTTGTTGCTGTTATGTGCCGTCGAGTCGCCTGCGACTCATAGCGACCCTATGTGCAACAGCCCTAAACTCCGCTCTGTCCTGTGCCAATCACACTGTCTCTGACACTCCCATCCCAATTATCCCAGTCACTGAATCAATCCACCTCATAGAGGGCCTTCCTCTCCAGCGCCGTCCCTCCACCCTCCCAAGCACGATGTCCCTCTCTAAGGACCGGTCTCTCCTCACAACATGTCCAAAGTAAGTTAGATGGAGCCTTAGAATCCTTGCCTCCAAGGAGCCACCCGGTTTAACCCTCTCCAGGACAAATCTGTTTGTTTTTCTAGCAGTCCATGGTATTCTCAATCCTCTTCTCCAGCACCACAGCTCAAAGGCATCAATTCTCCTTCTATCCTCCTTGGTCACTGTCCACTCTCTGATGCATAACAGGTTATTGCGAAGACCATGGCCTGTATCAGATGCACCTTAGTCTCCAGAGAGACACCACTGCTCTTCAGCACTTTGGAGAGGTCCCTAACAGCAGACTTTCCCATGGCAATGCGCCTTTTAATTTCCTGGCTGCTGGTGCCAAGACTGTTGACTATGGAGCCAAGCAAACTAAAGCTGTGTACAATCTCATTCTCTTCACCATCCATCCTGATGCTGCCAATTGGTCCAGTGGTGAGAATCTTAGTCTTCTTGACATTGAGCCTCAATCCATATTGTAGGCTGCAGTCCTTGACACTCTGCAGCAGGCGCTTCAGGTCCTCCTCAGTTTCAGCAAGCAGGGTTGTGTCATCCGCATAACGCAGACTGTTGATAAATCGTCCACCACTCTTGACCCCACATTTCTCCTCATAGAGCCCAGCCTCCCGGGTAGTCTCTTCTGCAAGTAGGTTGAAAAGGTATGGAGATAGGATGCATCCCTGGCGTGCGCCCTTCCCAATTTTGAACCATGCAGTGTTCCCTTGCTCTGTTCTGATGACTGCCTCCTGGTCCAAGTATAAGTTTCACAATAGAACAATCAAGTGTTCTGGGATTCCCATTCTTCTCAGAGTCAGCCATAGTTTGTTATGATCTACACAGTCAAATGCCTTTGCATAGTCAATGAAACACAGATAGACATTCCTCTGGTATTCCCTGCTTTCAGCCAAGATCCATCTAACATCAGCTACAATATCTCTAGTACCACGACCCCTTCTGAAACCAGCCTGGACTTCTGGTAGTTTTCTGTTGATGTGCTGTTCCAGTCGTTTTTGGATAATCTTCAGTAAAATCTTGCTTGCAAGTGAAATCAGTGAAATTGTTCTGTAGTTTCCACATTCGGTTGGACTGACATAGAAGTTGCTATAATGAACTTTAGTATGTGATGATGTGATACTGACCCAAGAGAAAGTCAAATTTTGACTTGTTTTTTATAGAGTAGCCAGGAGTCAGACTTGATATCACCTAACCACAAAGCAAGAATAAGGACGAAATTTTAATAAATAAGAAATTAACATTGCTGTATGTTCCTTTTTATTTATACATTACCTATGTCTTTTTATTTGATGAGCTGTTAGGGTAATTGAGTAGTTCTTTCATAAGAAAAGTAAATGTCAGTCACTTAATTTGAGCAGAAGTTCAATACAATTTCCATTATGCCACTTGTAAAGTTAATATCCTTCCCTTTATATCCACATAAAGATTCACATAAATAGATTTGTTGTTGTTAAGAAGCTATGAAGCTGCCGTGTTCTGAGCCAGTCTCACTAATTCTGACATACTAACTCCCGTTGCTCCAGTAACTGTATCA
Source organism: Elephantulus edwardii (assembly GCF_000299155.1). Taxonomy (NCBI): domain Eukaryota; kingdom Metazoa; phylum Chordata; class Mammalia; order Macroscelidea; family Macroscelididae; genus Elephantulus; species Elephantulus edwardii. The sequence goes on from NW_006399857.1 coordinate 3,224,819, forward strand.
CTCCATCTCATCTGGGGTCTTCTTCTCCTGCACTGTCCCTCCACCCTTCTGAGAATTATGTCCTTACCCAAAGATTAGTCTCTCCTGGCCACATGCCCAAAATATGTGACAAGGGGCTCAAAAAATCCCAGCCTCTGAAGAAAAACTTGGTTTCACTGTCTCCAAGACAGAACTATTTATTTTCCTGGTAGTCCATAGTATGTTCAAAACTCATCTCCAGCATCAGAAGGCATTGATTTTTCTTCTGTCATCCTTTTTTTTTTATTATTGTCCAGCTTTCTGATTTATAACAAGCAATTGCAAAGACCATGGCCTAGATTAGGCACACCTTAGTCTCTAGGTTGATATTGTTACTTACTTTTCAGTACTCGGAAAAGTTTTCCAACAGCAGATTTTTCCATGCAGTTCATTTATTGATTTCTTGACTACTGATGCTAAGGGTGTTGATTATGGATTCAAGCAAGTTGTAATTGTTAACAACCTCAATCTCTTCTCCATCTATCATGATGCTGCCAACTGGGCCATTGGTGAGAATCTTTCTCTTCTTGATGTTGAACTTCAATTCATATTGAAGAATACAGTCCTTGACCTTCTGCAGCATGCACTTCAGGTCCTACTCAGTTTCAGTAAAGAAGGTTGTGTCATCTGCATATCGTAGGTTGTTAATGAGTGTTCCTCCAACCCTGATGTCACATTTCTCCTTACAAAGCCCTACTTCCTGATTGATCTGTTTTGCATATAGATTAAAAAGGCATGGAGACAGGATGCATCCCCAACATACTCCTTTCCTGATTTTGAAACATACAATGTTTCCTTGCTCTGTTCTGAGGACTGTTTCCTGGTCTGAATATAGGTTTCACATATGCACAACCAAGTGTTCCGGGGTTCCCACTTTCCAAAAGATTAGCCACAGTTTGTTGTGATCCACACATTCGATGCCTTTGTGAATGAAACCGAGATAGACATTCCTCTGGTAGTCTTTTCTTTCTTCCAAGGTCCATCTGACATTGGCAATAATGTCTCTTGTGCCGTGAACTTTTTTAAACTCAGCTTGTATTTCTGGTAGTTCTTTGTCAATCTACTATTCAATTGTTTCTGTAAAATCTTCAGGAGAATTTTGCTAGTGTGAGACATTAACGATATTGTTTGATAATTTTCACACTATGCAGGGCCACCCTTATTTGGAATGGAAATAAATATGCATCTCTTCCAGTTCATAGGTGAGGCAGTTTTCCTCCACATTTTTGGACACAATTTGGTGAGCACATACAAGACATCGTCTGTTTGTTGATATATATAGATTGGTATTCCATCAAAAGCTAGGGCTTTATTTTATTCCACATCCTTCAGAGCAGCCTGAATTTCCCCCTCATCACCATTACCTCTTGATCATATGTTGTTTCTTGACAGTCTTCTGTGTCAGATAATTCTTTTTAGTACAGTGACTCTATATACTAATCATTTGAAACTGTTGTTCATATGATATTGACCATAAAATAATTTAAGATTCAACTACCTTACAATCTCCTACAATGGATTTTGAACCAGAAATGTTTTCTAAAGAAATATATTATGAAAGAACATATTATAATGTTGTTGTTGATTGCCATCGAGTCAACAACAATTCGTAGTGTTTCAACCCAATGAATAAAATATCTCAGTCTTATCCTATCCTGTATCATCTTCACAAGCTTTGACATGCCAAAGCTATTGTTATAATTACTGTGTATATCCATCTTCTTGAGTGTCTTCCTTTCTTTTCTCCACCTTCCACAACATGATGTCTATTTACAAGAATTGTGCCCTTCTGACAACATGTTCAAAATATTAAGATGAAGTTTTCCCTATCTTTGCTTCTAAGGAGCTCACTGGTTTCATTTTCTCCAAGAAAAATGTATTTGTTCTTCTTGCAGTCCATGGGATATTTATTACTCAAATATAAGAAAATAATAAAATAAAATAAATAAAAATAAAATAGAAAATGAAATGAAATGAAATAAAATTTCTTCATGGATCATTCTTATTCATTGCTTAACTTTCAGATGCATACCATATAATTGAAATACCATAGTTTATACTAGACACACTTTAGTTTCAAACTGACGTGTTTGATCTTCAGCACTTTAGAAGGGTCCATGACAGCAGATTTTCTCAATGCAACACATTTTTTGGTTTTTTACTTTTTCTACCATGAGTGCTGACTGATGATGCCAGTAAAATGACATCTGTGACAACTTCAGATTTTCTTTACTTGTCATGATGTTGTTTATTGGTACAGTAGTGAGAATATTTGCTTTATTGATTTTGATCTTTAATAAGATATGTTAATCTATGAAAAAAGATTTGTTAAAATAATAAAACAGAGGCATGACTTGTAAAGGACATCAACTGTGCACAAGAGTGATAAAAAAGAAGATAGAAAAGTGAGAGAAACACCTCTGGAAAGCCAGGAGTGAAGCCAAACTTTTTGGCATGATGCCATCAGAAAAAGACTGCAATTATTACTGATACTTATAACCTTTGGTCTTTTGCACCAAGTGTTTCAAGTTGACTTGCAGCCAGCAAAGTTGTGTCATCTGCATAACATGGGTTGTCAATGAGTCTTCCTCTAATCCTAACGCCATGGTATTCTTCACAGAGACAAACTTCTTGATCACCATACATATAGAATAGGTATGCAGAAACTTGATGCACACTTTTCATGATTTTAAACTATGCAGCGTTTTCTTCTGTTCAGTAAGAGTTTGCTGGTTTCATGTGTTTTCATGAGCATGATTAAGTGCTCTGGAATTCCATTCTTCCCAAAATTATCCATAATTTTTTAGGATTCAAACAATCTCTATCTTTGCAAAGTCAATAAGCAAACATAAACATCTTTATGATATTCTCTACTTTCAGTCAAGATTCATCTGACATCAATAATTATGCTCTTAGTGAAATGGCCTCTTTTGAGTCAAGCTTGAATTTTATGCATTTCCCTGTTAATATACTCTTCCAGTAATTTTTAAAAAAATTATTAATCTTCAGGAAGATTGACTTGCATGGGATACTACTTTTGAAAAATGTGGCATATAAACTTTAGGTTAAGCAAACAACAACCTCATCAGCATCATGACAGATGAAGAAAAATTGATGTTGTTAAGATTTTTATTTTGCTTGGCCCTCAATCAAGGCCCATGGTAGTAGCAGTTAAGAAAGCACAAGATGTGTTGTATAAGGATATCTCCAAAATTCTAAAGGGCTAGGATGTATGTTTAAAGACTAAGGTACGCTTGATCCAAGTCATAGTACTTTCTTTCAATTAGACGAATTGTAAAGATGACAGAAGAAGGATTGATGCCTTTGACTTGTTGTTTTGACAAAGAGAATTGTATATCCCATGAACAGGTAAAAGAACAAACAAATCTGTTTTGAGTGAAATGAAACCAAATTGCTTCTTAGATGCAAGGAAGATGGAATTTCATTTCACTTACTTTGGGAATGTTTTCAAGAGAGCAGTATCATGCTAAGGAAAGGTAAAAGAAGGACAGTAAAAGATGGGAAAATTCTCAACAAGATAGGTCGACACAGTAATTATCACAATGAACTTGATATCACATGAGATTGTGATTGGACTAGCATGACAGAGAGTATGAGAGTGGTGCAGGATAGACAAGGTCCAGATTTGTTATTTACAGGGTAGCTATGAATAGTAGGATAATTAATGATATCTGACAACAAAAATGACAGTAAGCTAAGATCATTTCAAGGAATCGTGATGCACAATACATAATATGATAGACTGCTAAGCTAAAGATCAGTGGTTCAAATCCATAACTTACTCCATGGAAGAAAGGTAGTTCATCTCTGCTTAATATTTACCATTTAAGAAATGCAGTGGAGGATTGTCATAAGTTGGCAGCATATGTTTGGTAGTGATTTGGTAGTTTTTTAGCTAGAGTCTTTGCAAATGTTGTTGTTGTCATTGTTAGGTGACATTGAGTAGAGTGCAGCTCATAGAAATCCTATGAGCAACAGATTAAAGCCTGTCCTATTAGATATCATCCTCTTTAACACTAATACGGTTTAACCAATTGCTGCAGACGCTGTGTCAATTCATCTAATCAAGAATTTTCCTCTTTTTACTGACTCTACAGCTATACAAACATGATGTCCATCTCCAAGCAATATCTTCTCCCTCCAACATCCCTAAAGTATGTCAGACAAAGCTTTATCATATTTGCCTCTGAATAGAATTCTGGTTGTACATTATCTAAACCGTATCTGCTTATTCCCTTGCTATTCCATGATATATTCAATACTTATCTCCAACATCATGGCTCAAAGGTATTATTTTTCTGTCATTCATAGTCATTGTCCAGGTTTCTGGTACATGACAAGTGATTGAAAGAACCATGGCAGGAATCAGCCACACATGAGTATACAAACTGAAATCATTGCTCTTTAGTACTTTGGAGAAATCTCTTACAGTAGATTTTCCTGATTCAATGTATCCTGATCTCCTGATTGCTGGTACCGAGGGTGTAGATTGTGGATCCATGTAAGATGAAGTCTTTGAGACAGCAGTCTTTTCCCCATCAATCATGATGCTGCTTATTGGTCTAGAATTGAGGATTTTTATCTTTTTGAAGTTGAAATGCAATACTTATTGGAGGCTGTAGTCTTTGTTCTTCTGTAGTAAGCTTTCCAAGTCCTAGTCACTTTCAGCAAACAAGGTTGTGTCTTCTGCATATTGCAGGTTGTTTATGAGTCTTCCTTTGATACTAAGAGTGCATTCTTCATAGTGAAAGCTTCTCTTATTATTTTCTCTGTATAAAGATTGAATAGCTATGGAGAAAAGATACCACTCTGATTCACACCCTTCCTGTTTTTAAACCATGCATGATTTAAGCAACAACAGCTTTTTGGTCTACATATAGATTTCATATAAGCATAATTTAGTGTTCAGGAATTTCCATTATTGTCAATATTAGCCATAATATGTCATGTTTAACACACTTAAATCCCTTTGCATACTTGATAAAACACAAATAATCATTTTTCTAGTATTCTCTGCTCTCAGCCAGCATTCATTTAACATCAACTAAGATATCCTCAGTTTCATGGCTTGTTTTAAATCCATCTTGACCTTCTGGTAGTCCTCTCTTATTGTTTTAGACATCTCTGGATAATCTTCAACACTATGTTTCTTTTATGTGACAATAATAATATTATTCGAAAATTTTCACATACTGTTGAATCAACTTTCATGGAAGCAAGTATGGATCCCTTCCAGGCAGTCAGCTAAGTATCTTATCTGTCTTTCAAATTTTCTGGCATAAACAGGTAAGCACATCTAGGGCTACATCTGTTATCTGAAAAAATGTCAGTTTGTATCACATCAATTTGTGGGACCTTATTTTTTGCCTTTATCTTCAGTGACACTTTAATTTCTTCTTTTTTTAACATTGGTCTTGTTCATAAGGTACTTCCTGAATTTTTTTACTGTCAACCAAATTATTTTTTTGTTGTTTCCTGGATCAGTCAAGATTTTTGCCATAGCATCTCTTAGTATTGTAACTCGAGGCTTAAATTTATTTTCACTTCTTTTAACTAGAGAAATGCTGAGTGAGGTCTTCTGTTTTTATTCTCCAGCTCCAGTTCTTCGCATTTTCTGTTTTTATATTTTACTTTGTCTTCTCCAGCTGCACTTTGAAATCCTGCATTCATCTCTTTTACTTCTGCAAATCTTTCCTTCCTTCCTTCTTTCCATCCTCCCTCCCTCCCTTCCTTCCTTTCTTCCTTTCTCTTTCTTTCTTTCTTTCTTTCTTTCTTTCTTTCTTTCTTTCTTTCTTTCTTTCTTTCTTTCTTTCTTTCTTTCTTCTTTCTTTCTCTCTATCATCTATGTATCTATTATGTAACTATCATCTATGTACCTATTATGTAACTCTTATGTATCTTTATTTCCTGATACTAGTGCAATTTTCAGATTTCCATTTGTCATTCATGTTTTTTTCTTTCTCTATTTTTTGACGAATACTTTTTTTCTCTTTATGGATTATATTTTTAATGTCATTCCATAACTCATCTATTCTTCAATCATTCATGTCTGCTGCCTTGAATCTATTCTGGAGATTATTTTTAAATTCAATTATATTAGATTTGAGGTAATATTTTCGTTCTTCTAGTATTGTTTTAATTTTCTTCAGATTCAGTTTAAACTTGCACATGAGTAATTGATGGTGTGTTGCACAGTCATCACCTGGCCTGATTTGATTGTTGATCCTAAGTTTCTCTGATTCCTTAAACAGATATATTAATCTGATTCCTGTGCAGTCTCGTGATGGACCATGAGAGATCAGTTAGTAAAGTTGCCAAATTTTGTTTGTTTGTTTAAAGACATTTGTGATGAATAAATCATTGAACATACAGAATTCAATCATTGTATGTTCCACCTCATTTTTATCACTCAAATGGTCCTTTCTAACATTCTTTCCTCATTGGTTCTAACTTTTCATTTCATAATTTTTGTCACTTATAATTTTGCCTTTGATATATATATATATAAAATAAAAATCTTATCTCTATGGGCTCAAGCTTTCTTTTGCACTATTGTTAATTAAAATTTTGTTTCATCGTGAGGATTATATTGGAAAAAAATTATAGTGTAGTCCTCATGATCGAAACACTATATTTAGATGAACAGTGTTCAAACTCCTTATAGTAACTTAGTGCATGAATTCCAGATCCCCAGCCCTATCTCAGTACTTTCACCTGTAATGCATAACAAAAGTACCCATCATGACTTATGATGATGATCGGCTAATTTAACAAATATTTTAATAGGTTTGGGGTTGGTATTTTTTTTAAGTTTCTAATAGTATTATCATTGTCAAGAAAATTACTACTCATTTTCATTGGATTTTCTTTTATACAGTGTTTTCTAAAATAGGTAATTTATCATTTTACCTCTATGTGATCACTACGTTTTTACTTATTCCCAGTTCTTTCATTGCTAACTCCACCACCACACGCTTAATTTCCTTAATACAAAGTTCTATTTTACACATTTTGGGTTCTATAACAAAACTAGGCTCCAAGAACATGCCACACTTATGATTAGCAGTCCTGGCTGTCTGGTAGAATCATTTTGGGAAGATTTAAAAATACACTTGCCCTGAGATTCAAATGATTTCTGGAGGGCTTCTAGTATGCCTTTCCTGTTCTGGCAAGTTGAATATTTTCTTTTTTTCATGTTTACAATGATAGAAGTTTATGTTTTGTCCATTTTTGACACCATGTAGACAAATCTAAATCATTCAAACACCTTTATGTGATTAGTGACACAAAATTTAAAAAAAATATAAACTCTCTGCTTTATATAATAAGTTTCATATATTTGAATACTACTAACCCTTGGAGAAGGACATCACGCTTGGAAGGATAGACAGACAGTGAAGGAGAGGAAGAACTTGCATGGGATATATTGACTCTGACTGGATTAATTGGAGTAGCTGTAAATTGCAAATGACTGGATGGCACATAATGACAACAAAATATATCACTTTTGGATTATTTCTTATAACAAAGAATCACAAATTATCCTTTTGAGTTTATTTATGGATTCTGTGAGCCTAGTGGTAAGGAATTGAGCTTCTAGGATCCACAATCAATATATTTGAAAACAGTATTTAAGAAATCAAAAAAGCTAGAGGAATTCTGACATTAGGGACCCCTCCAGTGTACTTAAGAACAGCACTATCCGTTTGAGGACTAAGGTGTACATGCTTAAAAGTCAAGGTCCTTTCAATGGCTTCCTATGTGTCTGATGTAACTGGACATTGACTAAAGATGCCAGTACCAAATCAATATGTTTTAATTATAGTTTTGGAGAAGAGTACTGAACATCCATAGACTGCTAAAAGAACAAACAAATATGTCTTGGAGAAGGTGAAAGTAGGACGTTCTTTAGAAGGAAGGATGATGAAACACTGTTGCACACACTTTAAGCATGTTTCTGGGAGAAACCAGTGTCTGGTGAAGGACATCATGCTTGGAAAAATGGAGAGTATTGAAGAGCTTTAGCTGGATGGAGTGACACAGTGATTGAAGCAATGAACTTGAGTATAGCAAGTATGATGAGGTTGGCAAAGAACAAGGTAGAGAGAGTTTCATTTTAATGTTCTTAGGGTAGCTGTGAGTCATGGTTGACTTGATAGAACATAACAGCAACAACACAGCAATTTTCTGTCAGGAAGTTCTGATGGTAAAATCTGCAGAGTGTTTCTCTGCTAGCCCCAAAGCTGACTTCTCTGGTTGCTTGAATTCACCAACAGGAGAAAAATAGGCATTTTTCTTTCCTCTCATATGATTTATAACTTTGGTAACCTACTAGAGAGCCAACTGCAAACAGGAATCAACAATGAGAAAGAGAGACAATTTTCGGTCAGGAAGTTCTTGTATTATTAATTCAACTAAATTGAAAACCTTGTGAGAAATTATAAAAAATCCCATATACAACTTGCTGTTGTTTTTGTTATTGTAATGTGACATCAAGTTACCTGTGACTCATAGCGACCTTCCGTACAACAGCCCTAAAACTTGCTCTGTCCTGTGCCAATCTCACTGTCTTTGACAGACCTATACCCATTACCCCAATCACTGAATCAATCCAACTCATAGAGGGTCTTCCTCTCCTGTGCTGTTACTCCATCCTCCCCAGAATGATGTCCTTCTCCAAGGACTGGTCCCTCATTGCAACATGTCCAAAGTATGTCAGACAAAGCTTCAAAATCCTCACCTCCAAGGAGCAGCCTGGTTTAACCCTCTCAGGGATGAACCTATTTGTTTTTTTAAGCAGTCTGTGGTATATTCAATTCTCTTCTCCAGCACCACAGCTCAAAGGCATTGATTATCTTTCTATCCTCCCTATTCATTGTCCAGATCTCTGATTTGCAAGTGATTGCAAAGGTCATGACCTGTATCAGGCGCACCTTAGTTTCCAGAATGACACCATTGCTCTTCAGTAATTCGAAGAGGTCCCTAACAGCATATTTTCCCATCACAATATGTCTTTTCATTTCCTGGCTGCTAGTGCAAAAACTGTTGACTGTGGAGGCAAGCGAACTAGAGCTGTTAACAATCTCAATCTATCTATCCTGATGCTGTCAGTTGGCACAGTGGTGAGAATCTTTGTTTCTTTGATACTGAACCTCAATCCATACTAATGGCTGCATTCCTTGACCTTTTGCAGCAAGCGCTTCAGGTCCTTCTCAGTTACAGCAAGCAGGGTTATGAAATCTACATAACGCAGATTGTTGACCCTTCCACCAGTATTGGGGCTACACTCCTCCTCACACAGCCCAGTACCCTGGATAATCTGTTTTGCATATAGGTTGAAAAGGTATGGAAATAGGACACATCCCCGGTGTGTACCCTTCCCAATTTTGAACCATGCTGCATCTCCTTGCTCTGTTCTGATGACTGCCTCTTGGTCCAAGTATAGGTTTCGCATTAGAACGATCAAGTGTTCCTGGATTCCCATTCTTCTCATAATCAGCCACAGTTTGTTATGATCCACACAATCAAACGCCTTTGCATAGAAAATGAAACACAGATATACATTCCTTTGGTATTCCCTGCTTTTAGCTAAGATCCATCTAACATTAGCTACACTATCCCTAGTACCATGACCCCTGCTAAACCCTACCTGAACTTCAGGCAGTTCTCTGTCGATGTGCTGTTCCAGTTGTTTCTTTAATAATCTTCAGCAGAATTTTGCTTGTATGTGATATCAATGATATTGTTAGATAATTTCCACACTGTTTGGTCACCTTTCTTTGGAATGGGAAAAACAAAACAAAACACATAGACATCTTCCAGTCAGTTCATCAAGCGGTTGACCTACATATTTCCTGACACAACTTAGTGAGCACATCTAGGGCAGCATCTCTTAGTTGAAATATGTTGTGAATTGGTGTACTATCTATTCCTGGGGCCTTATTTTTGTCAAATCTTTAAAAGCATCTTAAACTTCTTCCTTCATCATCATAGCTCTTGCTTGTACACAGGTTAGCTTAAGGAAACTTCAGGCAGCTCTGGTGAGTAAGGAGCATCACTGTCAACCCAAATACAGGTTGTTCAAAACTATCAGATAAGCTAGGGAATAAAATGGGGCAGTTTATTCCCATGTGATTTACAGTCTCTAAAAATCTTAGGAAGGGAGAGCTGTGAGTCAGTTTTGAACTGACAACACTTAAAAGCAACAGTAAAATTTGAGTAATATTGCATGAGTAAGATGGGTTCAATAATGAATGCTGCTCTGAAACAGAGAAGGGAGAAAACTGTTTAAAAGAGATATGTGATTAGATATTTCTGTCATGACAGGAGTCTAGAGCTATGGCTACATGGTGGAGTGGACCTGGGGTAGAGTTTGTGAAATAATGAAAGAATCTTTTCTTTTACTTTTCCAAGAGGGTAATGTCTGGTGGGGGGGAGCCTTGGGAGGGGACAAATCTACAACAATGAATGAATAGAAATCCAAAGCCTCTGTAAATTTTTACTGAAATTAATAACAAATTTAAATGAAAAAAAAGAATTATGTTAGAGTAAGGATGGCAATGGAACCACCTTACCTCTTTAACTTGATATGTGCCACTATTAGAACCTCTACTCAGGATATTATTGCTTTTCAATTTTTGACTCATGCACTTTTACCTTGTTAGTTAAATTTGTATCTTCTAGGCTGCAACACTTCCATGATA
>NW_006399857.1:3235825-3280755 GCF_000299155.1 Elephantulus edwardii
ACACACTGACAAAGGAGATTAATCAGAACTGGCTTTGACAAGCACTGTGGCAATTGGTCAGTTAAAACAGACATGGGCGGGGAAGAAGAACGAACTGGGGAGGAGGGTGGAGAAAACAGTGCAACAATGAATGAATGAAAACCCAAAATCTCTGTAAATGTTCATTAAAACTAATAAAATTTAATGGAAAAAAAAGCAACAGTAAAAGGAAGCTCCAGTGGTATAGTCATTAAGGCATTATTATACTAACACAAAAGGCACAATATTTGACATTTGGAGTCCACTAGCAGCTCTGCTAGAAAGAGATGGGAAGTCTCCAGTGCAATTTATAATCTCAAAAGCCCAATGATGGATCAGCTATTAGTTCCAAATCAATGGAATGATTTGTGATTTTATTCTTGTCAAGTTTGTTAAAACATAAAATATGTTCCTTATTATCTGGAAATTTCACAATGAGGAAGCTTCGTTATAGAACAGTAATAAAGCAAATAAGAAACCCAATATATATACATATATTTTAAAACCCGTTCTCAAATTTTTCTTTTACTTTTCCAAGAGGGGGGAGGGGAGGGAAGGGAGAAAAGTGCAACAGTGAATGAATGGAAACCGTAGTCTCTGTAAATTTTCATTGAGATTAAGAAATTTAAAAAAAATGAAAACAACAACAAAAATACCCCTTTCTCATTAAAATAAACAATGATTAAGAGTCACAGAAGAAGAAGAATGCCTTTACATTGTGGTGCTGAAGAAGATTCTTGAAAATACCATAGACTCTAAAAAAAATCAAATAGGCGAGTCTTGAAGAGGATGAAACCAAGTGTCTCCTTTGCGGCTAGGATTTTGAATCTCCATCTCACATTCTTTGGGTATGTGTCCAGGAGGCACTGGTCCTTGGAGAAGGACATCATACTTGGTTTGGTAAAAGGACAGCATAGGAGAGGAAGTTTTTGGACGAGATGGATTGATACAGTACCTAGGACAATTGGATATATGTGTTGGAGTGAGTGAGTGAGAATAGCTCAGGACTGAGGTTCTGTATTTAGAGTCACTATGGGTCACAGGCAATTCAATGGCACAACAAGTGCTAAAAAGCTGTGCAGTGATCCCAAAGACAAGAGATTCAGACCCATTGGCTGCTCCACTGTGAAGGATGGACAATACCCTGACACGTGACTATCTGCCTCTGAAAACCTGCTCGATGGTCAGTTGTGGACTGGCTTTGACTTGATGGTGCACAACAACAATGATAGCACTATATTATGAATGATAACGCTCATTTCCATAAATCCTGGTTGATTTTTGCAGGTTTGGAAGCAGGAGTGGCATCCGCTTCCCCAATCACAAGCCTCTGGAAACTCTATGAACTTGGAGAAATGATGACAGGTATGTTCATAGAATCGCTGTGAGTTGAACTTGACCCAGTGGCAATCAAAACAACAGTAATGCATTTTTAATAGAAATATTTTTATTTTTATCATTAACTTTTGTAATAGTTGCTTTTAAACATCTGTATTTATACAATATATGTTTTTTAATATTGTTGTTGTTATGTGCCATCGAGTCATTTGCAACTTATAGCAACCCTATGTACAAGAGCTCTAAACACTGTTCTATCCTGTGCCAACCTAGCCATCTCAAACGCACTTATTTCCACCGCTCCAGTCACAGAATCGATCCATCTCATCGAAGGTCTTCCTCTCCTTTGCCGCCCCTCCACTCTGCCAAACATGATGTCCCTTTCCAAGGACCAGTCCCTCCTTGCAACATGCCCAAAGTATGTCAGATGAAGCTTCAGAATCCTTGACTTCAAGGAGCATTCCGACTTCACCTTCTTCAGAACAAACCTGTTTGTTCTCGTAGCAGTCCATGGTATATTCAACACTCTTCTCCAGCACCACAGCTCAAAGGCCTCAATTCTCTATCAACCCTGTTCACTGTCCAACTATCTGATGCATAGCACATAATTGCAAAGACTATAGCCCAGATCAGGCGCACCTTAGTCTCCAGCCTGACGTCGTTGCTCTTCTTGAGAGGTCCCTCACAGCCAACTTTCCCAATGCAATTCATCTTTAGATTTCCTGGCTGCTGTTACCAAGAATGTTGATTGTGGAGCCAAGTATACTAAAACTGTTAACTATCTCAATCTCTTCACCATCCATAACGATGCTGCCAATTGGCCCAGTGGTGAGAATCTTTGTTTTCTTGATATTGAGCTTCAATCCATATTGAAGACCGCAGTCCTTGACCTTCTGCAGCAAGCCCTTCAGGTCCTCCTCAGTTTTAGCAAGCAGGGTTGTGTAATCTGCACAATAAAGGTTATTGTTGACTCTTCCACCAATCGTGATGTCACATTCCTCTTCATACAGCCCAGTGTCTCGGATGATCTGTTCTGTATACAGATTGAAAAGGTATGGAGACAAAATACATCCCTGACGGACTCCCTTCTTGATTTTTAACCATGTAGTGTCTCCTTGCTCTGTTCTGACGACTGCACGACTGCCTCTTGGTCCAAGTATGTTGTTATGTGCCGTCGAGTCGTTTCCGACTCATAGCGACCCTATGCACAACAGCCCTAAACCCTGCTCTATCCTGTGCCAACCGCACTGCCTCTGACACACCCATCCCGATTACCCCAGTCACCGAATCAATCCATCTCATAGACGGTCTTCCCCTCCTGCGTTGTCCCTCAACTCTCCCAAGCATGATGTCCCTCTCCAAGGACCCGTTCTTTGGTCCAAGTATAGGTTTCGTATTAGCACAATCAGATATTTTGGGATTCCCATTCTTCTCAGAGTCAGTCACATCTTGTTGTGATCGACACAGTCAAAAGCCTTTGCATAGTCAATGAAGCACAGATCGACATTCTTCTGGTATTCTTTACTTTCTGCCAAAATCCATCTTACATTAGCTATAATATCCCTAGTACCATGACCTCTTCTAAATCCAGCCTGCACATCTGATAGTTCTCTGTTTATATATTGTTCCAAACGGTTTTGGATAATTTTCAGCAGAATCTTGCTTGCATATGATAGTAACAATATTGTTCAATAATTTCCTCACACTGTTGGGTCACCTTTCTTTGGAATGGGAACAAATATTGATTTTATCCAGTAAGTGGGCCAGCTGGCTTTTCTCCAGGTTTCTTGGCACAACTTATTGAGCACAACCAGGTCAGTATCTGTCTGTTGAAATATGTCAATTGTTATGCCATCAACTCCCGGACCCTTGTATTTTGGTAATTCCTTCAGAGCAATTTGAACTTCCTCCTTCATCACCATAGGCTCTTGCTCATATATCATTTCATAAATTCTTGTGTGTCAGCCAATTCCTTCTTATACAGTGACCCTGTGTACTCCTTCCATCTTCTCTTGATACTTCCTGGATCATTTAACATTCTACCCAAAGTATCCTTAAGTATTGACACCTGTGGCTTGAATTTGTTTTTCAGCTCCTTCAGCTGAAGAAACGCTGAGCGAGTTCAGCCCTTTTCATTTTCTGACTCCAGCTCTCTGCACATTTCATTATAGTATCTTGCTTTGTTGTTCTGGGCTGCCTTTTGAAATTTTCTGTTAGCTCTTTGATTTCTTGGTTTCTGCCTTTAGCTTTGGCTTCTCGGCGCTCTAATGAAATACTCAGAGTATCATCTGACATCCATCTTGGTCTTTTTTCTTTTTCAGCCTTTGTAATGATCTTTTGCTTTCTTCATGCACGATTTTCTTGATATCCTCCCAGAGCTCATTTGGCCTACGCTCATTGGTGCTCAAGGCCACAAACCTGTTCCTGAGATGGTTTTGAAATTTAAGTGGGATAGACTTAAGATCAAATTTTGGTTCCCGTGACTTGATTTAATTTTCCTCAACTTCAGCTTGACCTTGCATATGAGTAGTTGGTGGTCAGTCACACAATCTGCACCCGGCCTGGTTTTCACTGCTGATATTGAGCTTCTCCACCGAGTCTTTCCACAACTGTAATCAATTTGATTCCTATGCGTGCCATCAGTTGAGATCCATGTGTATAGCCTGTGTTGATGTTTCTTATAGAAGGTATTTGAAATGAATAAATCATTGAATGTGCAGAACTTTATCATTCTATCTCCAGCCTCATTTCTCTCACCAAGCCCATGTTTTCCAACTACTGATTCTTCTTCTCTCTTCCCAACTTTTGCATTCGAGTCGCCCATTGTTATCAATGCATCTTGATTGCATGTTTGATCAACTTCTGACTGCAAGAGTTAGTAGAAATCTTCTATTTCCTCCTCTTTGGCCCTAATTGTTGGTGCATATATTTGAATTATAGTATTATTCACTGGACTTCCTTGTATGCATATGGATATTATCCTGTCGCTTTGTATTTCAGGATGGATCTAGAAATGACTTTTTAAATTATGAAACCAACCCCATTCTTTCTCACGTTTTCATCCCCAGCATAGTGTATCATATAATCGTCTGAGTCAAAATGTCCCATGCCAAGCCATCTCATTTTGCCAATACTTAGTATGTCAATATTTATGTGTTCCATTTCTTTCTTAACAATGTCCAATTTCCCTACATTCATGCTTCTCACATTCCACGTTCCAATCACTAGTGTCTGCTTACAGCTGTTTCTTCTCTGTATTTCCATTTATAAGATTTCAGTCTCAATTGCCATGTCTGCTAGTCCAAGCAATAGTCTAAGTGTGCTCTACATAGGGTTTTCGAAGGCCTGTTTTTTGGAAGTGGATGGCCAATCCTTCTTCCTAGTCTGTCTCAGTCTTTAAATATATATAATAGTATCTGACATACAAGCATTCCACAGAAAAGAGCAGATGAAAGACAATTGCTTATCTTTTTAATATTATTGATAGATATTAAAATTTCCCTTTGTAGTTATTAAAAACTTCTGAGATATATATAAATACATTAAAAATGTATATATAGAGACAGAGACAGAAAAAGAGACAGAGACAGAGAGAGAGACAGAGACAGAGAGAGACAGACAGAGAGACAGTGACAGAGTGATAGAGACAGAGAGACAGAGACAGAGACAGAAAGACAGAGACAGAGAATGTGAATGTGTGTGCTTACATACAATAAAATAAAAACTGTTTTTAATGTTAAAAAGAATATGTAAATATAATGAGCAGAGCATTATTTACAAATAAGTCTAAAGTAAATGTAATTGTGCCTGTAAGTGGCCTTGCAAGTGAAAGATAAAGTGAATCAATGTGTCTTTCTGTTCTCCCAAAACAAGTATACTTTATCAAAAGACAGATAGTTGTTCAATAATAAATCATCTACATGAATGATAGCTTACCACTTCTCTAAACTATGCTTATCACCCATGCATTCATTATTTCTCATTGTTTTACCTTTGACTGAAATTTCTACTTATCTTGATAATAGAATTGAATATTTAAATGACATCCATTGTTTCAATCTGTTTTCAAATATCTCTGGCTATTTTTAACAGCAGATCTTTGAAATATTCCTAAAATACAAATTAAGGAACCTGTGTGCCACATCTGCGAGGTACTTGGATGCTAAACAAATTCTGGCGGTTTAAATTTGCCAGCCACTTTGTGTAAGCAAAGGTCTGATATTTTGCTCCTTTACAGACTTGAGTCTCCTAAGCAGTATTGTTTACTTGTTATATAGCATCACTTTTGATAAATGATGATAGTTATAGAAAAGCTTCAGGCCTTTTGTTCATAGGGTTGTTATCAGTCGTTCTCAACTCGACGACAAATAACAACACAACAACAAAGCATCATTCTGATTTACATTCTACTCAATAGTGGCAAAGTGGCCTAGGAGTAAGGAATTGGGCTGCCAGTTCAAAAGCACTAACTGTGAATCCACAGACTGCTCTGCAAAAGAAAGATGTGCAATCTTTTCCTGTGAGATTTACCAGTATTAAAAACCACTGGAAAATCAGCTATGTGTTGATCCCTACTCAAAGACCCATAACCACAACAGAGAACAACAGTAACACACAACAGCAATAGCACACAGCAACAGTAATACACTCAAGTCTTTTGAAGAAAAAAACATAAAAAATATTTTCATACTGAAAGTCAATTGAGACTTATATTATGTTGTGAATAAAATTCCAACAAAGATGGATTAATACACTGACTGGAACAATGGTTTAGAGCATGATGGAGAGCATGTGGATGGGACAAACGGAGAAGGTTCTGATTTGTTATTCATAAAGTTTCTATGAGTCATAATCAATTTAGGGTCTTTACTACAGAACTAATGGTCAATTTTATGGTAGATGGAGAATGATTGAAGTTGTTTATTATTTCATCTTACTTGGATCAACTATTAACACCCTTGGTCAAGCAGTCATGAATTCAGGAGACATATTGCACTAGACAAGTCCACTGTCAGGGACCTCTCCAAAATGATGAAGTCCAGTGATGGTAGTTTGAAGGCTAAGGTGTATCTGATTCAGACTATACTCTTCTCAATCACCTGCTATGCATCAGAAAGATACAAAACGGATACTCATGATGGAAAAAAAAATATTCATGTCTTTGAATTGTGGTACTGGAGAAGAGTACTAAATATCCCATGGACTGTCAAAAAACCAAAAAATATATGTCTTGGGAAAAATGCAGCCAGAGTGATCCTTAAAGCAAAGATGATGAAGTTTTATATTTCATGCTTTGGCCACATAGGTAGGCAAGGTTATTCCCGTGAAAGGGTCGTCATACTTGGAAAGATGGAGGGTCAAGGTAGGATAAGAAGACTGATGAGATGCATTGACACAAATTCAGCAAGAGATTCTAATGTTTCAGAGACGATAAGGATGAGACAGGATAGGGCAGGGTTCAGGTCAGCTGTTCATAGGGTTACTATCAGTTGTACTGAACTCAAGGGCATCTAACAGCAACAACAACAACAACAACAACAACATAATTCTATTTAAATACATCGTATTTGTTTATTCTATACAACATTAATAAAATTAATGCATTATTTCCCCTTTATGAGACAATGTAAACCCATTAATACTATTGTAATTTACTAAAAGACATACACGAACAGCTAAAACGAAAGAGGAGGAAACTCAAGATTTTTACCAAGTTTTGTACTCTGACATTGGCCAAATATCCAATCAAGATGGAATAATGGAAATTAATGATTAGAATATAAAAGTTGCAAACATTGAAAGAGGGATGTTGCATATTATCTACATAATCTTAACTGATAGAGAATGCTCAATAATAGATGGAAAACAATTTTCATGAACCAGAAGCTTTATTGAAAGTGGACACTTGTTGTTGTTGTTATGTGCCATCGAGTTGCTTGCAACTCATAGCAACCCTATGTACAACAGTCCTGAACTCTGCTCTGTCCTGTGCCAATTGCACTGTCTCTGACACTCCCATCCAGATTATACCAGTCACTGAATCAATCCACCTCATAGAGGGCCTTCCCCTCTTGTTCTGTCCCTCCAGCCTCCCAAGCATGATGTCCTTCTCCAGTATTTTAGATGAAACCTCAGAATCCTTGCCTCTAAGGAGCCACCCAAGTATTTTAGATGGAAACTCAGAATGCTTGCCTCCAAGGAGCCACCCAGTTTAACCCTTTCCAGGACAAATCTGTTTGTTTTCCTAGCAGTCCATGGTATTCTCAATACTCTTCTCCAGCACCACAGCTCAAAGGCATCAATTCTCCTTCTATCCTCTTTGGTCATTGTCCAACTCTCTGATGCATAACAAGTGATTGTGAAGACCATGGCCTGTATCAAACGCACCTTAGTCTCCAGAGAGACACCATTGCTCTTCAGTACTTTGGAGAGGTCCCTAACAGCAGACTTTCCCATGGCAATGCACCTTTTAATTTCCTGGCTACAGGTGCCAAGACTGTTGACTGTGGAGCCAAGCAATCTAAAGCTGTGTACAATCTCTAGCTCACCATTCATCCTGAGGCTGCCAATTGGTCCAGTGGTGAGAATCTTTGTCTTCTTGACATTGAGCCTCAATCCATATTGTAGGCTGCAGTCCTTGACACTCTGCAGCAGGTGCATCAGGTCCTCTTCAATTTCAGCAAGCAGGGTTGTGTCATCCCATAATGCAGGTTGTTGATAAATCGTCCACCAATCTTGACCCCACATTTCTCCTCATAGATCCCAGCCTCCCGGATAATCTGTTCTGCATACAGGTTGAAAAGGTATGGACATAGGATACATTCCTGGTGTACGCCCTTCCCAATTTTGAACCATGCAGTGTTCCCTTGCTCTGTTCTGATGACTGCCTCCTGGTCCAAGTATAGGTTTCGCATTAGTGCGATCAAGTGTTCCAGGATTCCCATTCTTCTCAGAGTCAGTCACAGTTTGTTTTGATCCACACAGTCAAATGCCTGTGCATAGTTAATGAAACACAGATAGACATTCTTCTGGTATTCTCTGGTCAGCTAAGATCCATCTAACATCAGCTACAATATCTCTAGTACCATGACCCCTTCTAAACCCAGGCTGGACTTATTTATTAATAATAAGAGTTTCCTTTTTCTTCTCTATGTTCAGATCATTGACTTATACTAGGTACATAGATTTAAACTAGAAATTATGCTCCATTATGAACCACACTTCATTATATCTGTTCAATTGAATAAGCAAAGACATTTAACTGTTTGGATAATAAGAAACTAAGGCTGATATTTAGAAGAATGAGAATCCTAGGATGTTTAATTATCCTTATATGAAATCTCTGCCTAGCGTAAGATGCTGTTGTGTGAATAGAGCAAGGGAATACCACATGGTTTAAAATTAAGAATTACATCAGTATTGCATCCTCCATAAACATTCAAATTGTATGCTGAACAAATAATTCATGAAATTGACCTTTATGAAGAAGAATGTCACATGAGGATAGATTATCACATCAGAATTGGAGGAAGCCTCGCCAACAACCTGCATTATTCAAATGACACAACTTTGCTTGTGGAAAGTAAGGACTTGAAATATTGGCTGCAGGAAAAAAACCTTCTCACCATTGGGCCTATACACAACATTATGATAATGAAGAAAGGACTGAAGTTGTCAATGATTTAATGTTGCTTGGATCAATAAGCAGTACTCTTTTTAAAAAAATTTATTATTTTATGTGTGTGTATCGTCAATTCAGGTCTGACTGGTACAGGAGGAGATTGTCCCTCCTTCTCCAGCAGAGCATCTGATGGATTTAAACCCATGTACCTCTCGGATTGCAGTTCAACTTCTTGTCACTAGGCCACCACAGCTCCTAGATAGCACTCTTGATACCAACAGTCAGGAGATCAGGGAATATATTGCACTGGGCAAGTCTGCTGTCAAGGATCTCTCCAAATTGCTGAAGAGTAATGATGTCAGTCTGATGAATAAAGTGCACCTGATTCAGGCCATGGTCTTTTCAATCGATTACTACACATCTACATTTGGCAAATGTGTAGGAATGATATTAAAATGGATTTTTTTCAGTAGTGGGGTTGGAGTAGAGTACTGAACGCCCTACAGATTGTCAAAATGACAAGAAGATATATTTTGGAAAAAGTATAGCCAGGGTGTTCCTTGGAAAGAAAGTTGATCATGATTCATCTCTCCTATTTTTGGCATTTTGCTAAGAGAGGCTATTCCTTGGAGAAAAACAATATACTAGGGGAGGTAAGGGGTCCTTGAAGGAGAGGAAGACTCACAATGAGGTGAATTGACACAATTACAGCAGAAATGGGCTCAAGTGTGTCAGAGATGATGAGGGTGGCACAGGATAGGGCAGGATTAAGGTATGCTCTTTACAAGATATGCGGCAGAATGGCACCTAACAACAGTACAACATATTAGCTCTGAGAAAAAGTGAAAATATCAGAATGATTCCATTTCAAACAGTTAAAATATAATAGTGTCAAAGTTTCAAGATACCCTACATTTGAATTTTTCAATTGAAAAGAAGCTTAAGAATTTTTATTTTTCATATGCATTATTATTGCCCTAAGTCTGAGAGCTTTTGATTTGGAAGATAAATGGAGGGACATATAATTTTTACATTAAATAATTACATTTCTTAAGTAACGTGGCTGTAGAGGAATATGTGCTTATTTTCTTCAATGTCTGCAAATTACTTAGATGTCCTTGGGAGAAAAGCTGCTAAATTGGGAATAAAAGTGAAATCTTAGCATAAAGTCTCAATCATCCAGAAAATGATCATAAAAAATCCTGAGTTATGTGACCTCTTAAGGCACGAGATAATCAAATGTGTTCTGGTAGTTTTTTGAAATAGATTTTAGAGTAGTGTCCTTGTTTTTCTCTTATTACCATTTCCTGTGTTTGAGTCATGCATCATTGCTAGTGTTTTAAACCATAGCATCTACAACTGGTCTTTATTGCATGCTTTATTGCATACTTGAATGGCATTTTTCATGGCCTGGAGCTTTTTCATATTTCTTTTAGAGAGATTTATGCAATAGAATCTGTAGAGCTAGGAAACGTGAACAAAGGAAAAACGTTGATGACTCTGTTTAGTATAACCTTTGATTGCCACAGGTTACCTCTGATTTAAGAAAATTATTGAAGTAATAAAATCAATCAATAAAGTAATCTATTTTAATTCTTCATTGGAATCTTAATCCAAACATCATTCACAAGTAAGTGTGATGTCCTCCTAGACTCAATTTCTAGGAACACATACTTATGGAAATTTGCTATTCCAAGTTTGCTAAAACTGTGCTGCCAGCATGAAGGCTGCCAAATCTGACCCCTACCAACTCGACAGTGGGGAACATTCTTCATCAACAATATACATAGCAAAAAGCAGATTCCTATGAGGCTAGACATGTCTCTATTTTCACATGCCTACTTACATCAGTTCCAACACCAATCATCCCTAACAAGGGTATCTATACTCCACTATGGCTACACAGAACTTACAGGCAGCAGCTATGATCATGTGTATTATCAAGGAATTAGTTACTGTTGCTGTGTACGATTGAATCAGAATCGACCCGTAGTTGACCCTCCAGCAGATTTTCCTAGATAGTAAGTGAAGGGATTGCTAGTCTTTCTCTTGCAAAGCAGCTGGAGGGTTCAAACCACACTGCTTGAGCTCCTTTCCTCCTAGGCCACCAATTCGTCTTAAGGAAGTTAATAGGTTACAGTTCAACTAGGAAACAGGATAAAATTCTTCAGTGCAGATAGCTTTTTAGATGTGCTCTAGAGCCCTCCAACTTTCAGCCTTGCAATATTGGAACAGTGTTACAAAAAGCTCTTTTAGTTCTGCCCGATACCTTGTCTCCTCCCAGTCCTCCATCAAGCTTGACAAATTACTCGACTCTGACTCTTGAAGGTGCGGTCTCAAAGTGCTAGTCTATAGGCCTTTTATTGTAAGGACCACCTTCCCTCTGTAACTTGATTTGTGCCACTATTAGAACCTCTACTGAGAATATTATTGCTTTTTAATTTTTAACTCATGTACTTTTAACTTGTTAGTTCAATTTGTGTCTTCTAGGCTGCAACACTTCCATGATACATCTTCAAGGATATGAACATGTACGGCTAAGCACAATTGATAACAGTGCATCTAAATTCCAAAATCAATCTCCATAATAGTCTATGTGTTTCCTACTGCCAAAGGGGCCCTTTATAGTAGTGAGAGAAGATCTTCACCCTGAAACCCACAGTGTCCCTTTTTAGCAGGAAGTAGCTAAGAGAATACGCCTCCCCTTTTCCTTATGAATCAGGGTGAAGTCTCTCTCAGGGAGGAGTGATAGGGAATGGCAAAGGACACACTGACAAAGGAGATTAATCAGAACTGGCTTTGACAAGCACTGTGGCACCTGGACAATTAAAACAGACATGGGGGGGGAAGAAGAACGAACTGGGGAGGAGGGTAGAGAAAACAGTGCAACAATGAATGAATGAAAACCCAAAATCTCTGTAAATTTTCATTAAAACGAATAAAATTTAATAATAATTAAACAAAACGAAGGTGCGGTCTCAGTCAGTGTCATATCAATCTATGGTTTTCTACCATTTTTGCTGCTGCTGCTGCTGCTGCTACTACTTCTGCTGCTGCTTCTGCTATGCCTTAGTCTGGATCTGTCTCTTGCAGGAATCTCTGGCCCTGTTGGTTGCATGCTAGATTCTCCATTTATTCTTTCTTCCTTGTTGTAAGATCTCCATTTTCTGCCTCCAAATCTGCTCAATTCAACAACATGTTAAAACTGACCAATCTTGCCGTTAGCAATCTACATGTCTTGTTTGTCTGTATTCATCCAAAAATGAGCTTTTCACCTCATTCGTTTGTGGTTTTTGTGTACCAATGATTTATAACTAACCAGTGGTTGACCTTTCCGCAGCAGATTTTCACAGGCAGTAAATAGCTAAGGAGGAGATTGCCCATCTTTCCCCTGGGAAGGAAATGGTCAATTCCAACTGCATACTTTAATGTTGGTATGGCAATTCCTTACCATGACCCAATCAAAGACCGCAACTAGGAAAAGCTGTTCTGACCAATCATCAAACTACACAATATTGCTATTGTTGTTGTTGTTGATTGTCATTGAGTCAACAAGCAGGATTCAAAACGACCCTATGAACAAAAGGCCTATAACGATCATCATTTATCAAAGTTCATAGAATTTCTAGAGGCACTTTGTTTAGGAAGTGGATGCCACTAAACAATTAATTTAAGTGTAAAAATGAAAATTAAATGAAAAGTTAATTTCCAGTCCACAAGATTCTTTCAGCAATGATGAACTCCAGTCTCTGAGGTAATCAGTAATACTAGGGTTGCCATATTATTTTTATTATGTTTTTACTGATATATTATTTTCCTATGATTTATTGTTGTTATTATGCATATACACTCATGTCAGGGCCAATATTGTCTACCTCAAATGGAGTAGCTGATGGATTTGAACCATGTCTCTTTGACTTGGCAGCACAACTCTTTAATTCATCAGACCCACCCTGGGATGGTCACATGGAGTTATAGATTTCAGAAGCATTATATATAATGCAAAATATGGTTCTATTAAGGCTAGACAGGAATAGATTTTGAATTATACTTTTATACTCTAATGGTTAATTACTATCAACTCTAAACCAACTCATAGTTGACCTTCCAGTGGCTGTTCAGAAATTACAAGGGAGAAGACTGTCCATCTTTTCTAGCGACTTTTTAATAAAGCAAAACACACAACAAAAACAAAAACTCTACGTCTAAAGACCTACAGTTATAAAGTTGAGTAAGCTAAGATCCTTGGAATTTACAGTTTTAAAGTATCTCATGCCACTAGCCCTAAAGTTCTCCTTGGACTGTCTCTTGCAAAAAGCCCACCAATAGTGTCTTTGGTGAACTAGGCTATTAAAATTGTGAACACCTTAAAATGTTACTACTTTTCATCACTACTGTTATATCTAAATTAAAAGAGTCCTTAAAGTAGACCCTGTTCCACAAAATTGGTTGATGAACATTTATTTTACAGCTCAGCTGTTTTAAAATTCTAGACACTTTAAGCTCCACAAAATTTTCCTATGTCTTCCAACACTTTCAATTCTTTAAAATGATGTTGCACACAAGTAACAAACAAATTATTATACACATGTTTACTGGGTTGTCAAAAGATTGTTGAGGAAACAATATAAACAGCAAGTCTCTCATGGAACTCACATTGAAGTCAACCCCTTCATGTCACTTGGGTTATAAGGTTCAGAGTACCTGGGAGGTACAATTCTTTTGAAATATTTCTTCCTCTGATCTGAAGTTATTTTCTTTAGAACTCATCAATAATCTGCTAACTGGCCACCCTTGAAAGTAATATAACCATTCATCAGAAATTTCAGGTGATTTTTCCCCAATCAGATATTAGATCCAAAGTCCTATTTATACCAGAATGATTGCCCCAGGTAATAATTTCATCCAACACCTACATTATTCTTTTATTTTTGGAGCTAGAAAAGAGGAAGGAGTAGTGACTTGACAAAGGAAAATGTGGGCATTTATTTTGGTCTTGGGAACAAGAGATCAGGTTTTTCCTGTTGTTTTGTAGTTTTCCCTTTTTTTTGCCTGAAGGCATTTACTTGCTTCACTTAAGAGGTAGCAAAAAAAGTAACAAATACTTTTTCAAGGATAAAGCTCAGAGTTGTTTTATAGATACTTAATAATTCGGTCAGTAGAAACTGAAGTGACTCTAGAGTAATAGCCATAATGATTGTTTTGCATAATGGAAAGGGAGTGCTGACAAATGAAGCAGATATTTGTTAAAATTTCGGTTTTGCTTCCTGGATGCTGTGTAACCTTGAGTAAGTTTCTTATCAGTAATGAGCTGAATATTTTTATCTGTAAGATAAAAATAATATAACCTGCAATACAGATAGTTTGGGGATAAATGAAGGGCATAAGCAAAGCACCCAGTACTGTGCTTAGCACAGGATAACTATTCACTAAATGGTAATTGTTCTTATTATTCTCTCTCATAGACATTTCAGGAATAAGGGAATTGGTATTTGGAAAAGTATAAATATGAGCACTTTTGTGAAAATTTAGAAGTGTAGTTTGTCCTTAGAAGTTTGGAATTGAATTGGAACTTTCCCATTTAATTGAACTTCCTACTCATAATGTTACAGGGATTAATGAAAGATAACCTTATTAAGTATTTTCCATATTGAGCATATGTACATAAAAAGCAACATTTTTGTTATTAGGTGTCATTGAATCAAGTATGACTCATAGAGACCCTCTACACAAGAAATCTTAACCCTGTCCTATTTTGTGCCATGCTCCCAATCTCTGACACACTTGAACCCATTCTTTAGTCCCTAGGACTATCCTAAAGGAATCTTCCTCTCCTTCATTGTTTCTTCACTTTCCCAAGCATGATGTGCCTCTCCAATGAATAACCTCTCTGAGTAACATACCTTTGTCTATGTGGATCAAAACAAAGTGTGGCTCATGTTGAGAAGAATGGAAATTCCAGAGCACCTCACTGTACTCATGTGAAACCTATTCTTAGACAAAGAGGTTATAGTGTGAACAGAGAAAGGGGATATTGTGTGGTTGAAAAGTAGGAAAATGTGTCTTAGTGTTGTATCCTTTTTTCATACCTACTTAATCTATATGCTAAGTAAGTTATTCCAGAATTTGGATTCTATGAAGAAGAATGTGGCTTGCAGATTGAAGGGAGAAAACTCAACCTTACTTGCTGAAAGTGAGGAAAACTTTAAGAAGCACTTTCTACAGAAGCTTAAACACTACCACATTCAGTGTGAATTGCATCTCTAAGTAAAGAAAACAGAAATATCCCGTGAGGGCCAATAGCATGTATCATGATAGAAGGAGAAAACATTGAGACTGTTGATGGCTTCATCTTATTTGTGTCCACAGTAAATAAACTTGGTGCCAGTAGTCAGGAGATAAGGTCAAATATTTCACTGGGAAAGTTTGCAGTCAGGGAACTCTTCAAATTACTTAGGAGTAATGATGTCAGTTTGAGGACTAAGGTATGCCAGATTCAGGCCATGATCTTTTCAATCACTTGCTATGCATTTGAGACTGGTTAGTCATTGAAGGTGGCAGAAGAAGAATTGACATCTTTGAGGAATTGACACATTTTCATTGGAGAAGAATGTTGAATATCCCATTGAATACAAAACAAAAACAAACAAAAAGCCCCAAACAAATATGTCTTGGAAAATGTGAAGCAATATCAATACTACATACAAGCAAAATCTTGCTGAAGATCATCCAAAAATAACTAGACCATCAACAATAAACTACCAGAAATACAAGCTAGGTTTAGAAGAGGCTGTGGCACTAGGGATATCATTGCTGGTGTGACTTGGCTGAAAACAGAGACTACCAAAAGAAAGACTAATTGTGCTTTATCTACTATACAAAGTCATTTGACTTTGTGGATCACAGTGAATTGCGGCTAACATTAAAAAGAATGGAAATCTCAGAACACTTGATTGTGCTCCTCTGAAAACTTTACCTTGCCCAAGAATCTATTTTCTGAACATAGAAAGGGAATACTACAAGGTTCAAAATAGAGAAGAGAATGTGTCAGGGATGTATCATTTCTCCCTACCTTTTCAATTTATATACTGAACAGATAATTTGTGAGGCTAGACTTTATAAAGAAGAATGTAGCATCAGGATTGGATAGAGATTCTTCTTCAACAGTCTGCTTATGCAGGTGATACCATCTTGTTTGTCAAAACGATGATGACTTGATGTACTTGTTGCAAAAGACAAAAGTCTACAGACTTCAGTATGAATTCCATCTCAACATCCAGAAAACAAAAATTGTCACCATTGAGCTGGCTGGAAGCATCATGGTAGATGAAGAAAAGATTGAAGTTGTTAACAATTTGATCTTGCTCAGATCCACAGTCAACATCTTTGTCACCAGCAGTCAGGAAATCAAAAGATGAGTTTAGTTGAAATAATCTGCTGCTAAGGACCTCTCCAGAGTGCAAAAGAGCAACAATGTCAGTGTAGAGACTAAGGTGTGAGTGATCATTTCTTTTGTCTTCTCAGCTGATTGCTATGCCTTTGAGAGCTGGGCAATGAAGAAGGAATGCAGAAAAAGAATCAATGTCTTAGAGCTATGGTGCTGGAGAAGAGTATTGAATGTACTATGGACTGTCAAGAGATATAACTAGTCTGTCCTGGAGAGGGTGAAACCAGGTTGCTCCTTACAGGTAAGACTTTTGAAACTCTGTCTCACATATTTTTGACATGTTCTAAAGAAAAGCTGGTTCATGGAGAGGGACATCTTGCTTCAAAAAGTGAAAGTTTAGCACAAGAGAGAAAGACTCTGGAGGAGATAGATTAACACCATGACTATGGTAATGCGATCTAATATATAAGAGATGATGACACTGACTTAGGATAGGGCAGAGTACAGAGTCATTGTTCATATGGTTGTTATGAGTAGTAATCAACTCAATGGCACATAACAACACAAACAAGTCAGCATTTACAATTAAGCCTAAATTTTGACTATTGTTACATAAAAACAAAGTAATACATGTTTTTTAAATTGATATAAAAAAGATTATATTAAATTTTATCATAAAAATTAGCATGTCTGAGATCTTTAGTTTTCATTAAATACAATGCAAACTCAGTTACAAGTTATCTAGTCCATTATCTATAAAGAAAACAAATGGTGTTTAAATGTAGTGCCTGAAAGCTGGATGAAACTCATGCACATGTACACACATTCACATACTCTAACACATGCAGTCCTACTTAATGTTAATACCGCTTTTAGCATGAAGAGGAATGTAATAAGAATTCAGTCACTTATTCCCTCAACTCTATTAACACTGGTTGTACAAGAAAAAACCTAAAACTGTTTTGTACCTTACTATTTTGTATCTCTCATTATCATGAACTATTTCAAATCACTTGTAAACTCATGAAGTTGTTGTGGTTGTTGTGTTGTTGGGTGGCTTCCATCTAATTGAGCATGACTTATAGAGACCCTATGAACAAAAGCCTGTTCTATCGTGAGCTACCTTCACACTTCCTAACACACAAGAGCCCATTGCAGCAGTCACCATGTCAATCCACCTGTTTGACGGTCTCCTCCTTCAACCTTCCCAGCATCAAGTCCTTCATCAAATATGTGAGGCAAAGCCTCTTTATTTTCACCTCCAAGGAACATTCCAACTGTACCCTTTCCAAGACATATTTGTTTTTGGCCATCCCTGTGATGTTCAGTGCTCTTCTCCAACATGACACCTCAAAGGCATTGACTCTTTTTATGTCATCCTTATTCATTGTACAGCTCCTGGATGCAAAACAAGTAATTGGAAATACTATGGCCTGAGTCAGACACGCCTTAGTCCTCAAACTAACACCTCTACTCGTCAATAATTTGGGAGGTCCTTAACTGCAGATTTGCCCAGTGCAATGTGTATCCTTATTTCCTGACTGCTGGTACCAATGGTGTTAACTGCGGTCCAAGTAAGATGAAGCTACTAACAATTTAAATCTTTTAACCATCCATCCTTTCATCCATCCATCCATCCATCCATCCATCCATCCATCATGATGCTGCCTATTTGTCCAGGAGTAAGAATCTTTGTTTTCTTGACACTGAGATGCAATCCATAATGAAAGAGGCATTCCTAGATCTTCTGCAACAAGTGTTTCAGGTCCTCTTTTCTTTCAGCAAGCAAAATTGTGTCATATGCACAACACAGGTTATTTATTAGTCCAGTCCTGATGCTGCACACCTCCTCATAAATTCCACCTTCTTGGATAGTTTGCTTAATATGCAGATTGAACAGGTATAGATAAATAGAAGATGGGATATAATTTCTAGAGGGGATTTTGCTGTTTGTGTTATCAGATGTCTGAAGTTGACTATGACTTCCAGAGACTGATGAACAATTTATTGAAACCTTGCTCTATCTTGTTGCCGTCCTTACCATCTCTGCCATGCTCAAGAACTGGAGGGGATACAGAAAACATTTTCTTGCTGATGTAAACTTGTTATCTTTTCTTCTTAAGTGGCAAGCTAATTGTTGCCTTTACCTTTGGCCAGGGTAGACTTAAACCAACTTTCTGGAGTTTATGCTGTCTTGCTGTTTTTCTATCTTTGAAAATATTAAAAACTTAAAGTGTTAAAGCCAAAATATTGGAAATTTCTGGCTGAAAATCTGTGGAAGAATTCTGTAGCAGAAAAAACTAATTTTCCTGGCTCACATCTGCTATGCGAAACTTGAAAATCTAGGTGTATGAAAGCTGTGCATTTACCCAGAGTTGTAAACAACCCAAGGTGTCAAGGACATTTTTGTCTTATAATAACTTTATGAATTAAACAAATCTTGTTTCTTTGGAAACATGAATTAGAGAATTTTGTTCCAGTATGATTTCAGGTTTAAAAGTTCAGGCAAACTGTAAATGTTCATAGAGTTATAACGAAATAGTCAGGTACAATGGGCTCATGATAAGACTGGATAATAAAAAACATTGATCAATTGTAAATAATTACAGAACACATAGTGTATAAGAATGATTGCACAGAAACCAATAAAAAAATGAAAACAAATCTGAAAATGGAACCTCTAGCAGCCAAACTACTTGTAACTTTAAAAAAAGAGTTGTTTGATGCTTTCATTTATGAATATAAAATTGTTCTTTAGTTAAACTCTGAGTTTACTATGTTTTTAAGGAAGCAGACATTAACTGTGTATTTGATTAGCAATTACCAATGAACATTAATGATTTCAAATCACCTTGTTGTTGTTGTTATTATGTGCTGTCAATTCTTCTGTGACTAATATAGACCCTATGTACAACAGCTCTGAAGCCTCCCTGTCCTGATCCTGTCTCACTGTCTCTGACACACATATCCCCATTGCTGATATTTTCTTTTTTTAATTATTATTATTAAATTTTATTAGTAGTAATGAACATTTACAGGGATTTTGGGTTTTCATTCCTTCATTGCTGTACCATTCTCTCTAACCTCTTCCCCAGTTTATTCTTCTTCCCCCGAGATCCGAATGTCTGTTTTAATTGTCCAATTGCCACAGTGCTTGTCAAAGTCAGTTCTGATTAATCTCCTTTGTCGGTGTGTCCTTTGCCATTCCCTATCACTCCTCCCTGAGAGAGACTTCACCCTGAGTCATAAGGAAAAGGGGATGGCGTATTCTCTTAGCTACTTCCTGCTGAAAAGGGACGCTGTGGGTTTCAGGGTGAAGATCTTCTCTCACTACTCTAAAGGGCCCCCTTGGCAGTAGGAAACACATAGACTATTATGGAGATTGATTTTGGAATTTAGATGCACTCTTATTAATTGTGCTTAGCCGTACATGTTCATATCCTTGAAGATGTATCATGGGGGTGTTGCAACCTAGAAGACACAAATTTAAGTAACAAGTTATAAGTACATGAGTCAAAAATTATGGAAAAGTAAAAAAAAAGATTCTTTCATTGTTTTACAAACCCTCCCCCAGGTCCCCTCCACCATGTAGCCATTGCTCTAGACTCCTGTGATGACAGAAGTACCTAGTCACATATCTCTTTTAAACAGTTTTCTCCCTCCTCTGTTTCAGTGCAGTATACATTATTGAACCCATCTTACTCAGTCTCTCCCCAACCCCGAGGTTAGTCCCATTCTACAACAGTGGCATCATGCAATATTTGTCCTTTTGTGACTGGGATATTTCACTCAGCATAATGTTCTCCAGAGTCAACCATTTTGAATAATATTGAATGAGTTCCTTGTTTTTCAATGCAGCATAGTATTCCATTGTGCAAATATACCACAGCTTCTCTAGACATTCGTTTGTAGATGGGCACTTAGGTTGTTTCCAACTCCTTGCTATTGTGAACAAAGCTGCAATAAACATGGGTATGCATATATCTGCTTGGATGTCAGTTATGGTCTCTTCTGGGTATATTCCCAGTAGTGGTATTGCGGGGTCAAATGGTATCCCTATTTGCAACTTTTTGAGAAAGCGCCATACCGCTTTCCACAGGGGTTGCACCATTTTACACTCCCACCAACAGTGAATCAGGGTTCCAGTTTCTCCACAACCTCGCCAGCATTTGTTGCTTGCTGTTCTGTTAAATTTTGCTATTTTGACTGGGGTGAGATGATATCTCATAGTTGTTTTAATTTGCATCTCTCTTAGGGCTAGGGATTTTGAACATTTCTTCATGTGCTTGTTAGCCATCTGAATGTCGTCTTCGGTGAAGTGCCTGTTCATATCCTGTGCCCATTTTTCTATTGGATTATTTACCTTTATCTTGTTGTGGTCTGATATTTTCTAACATGAGCAAAAGACCATGCTAACATTCTATTCTTTGTTATAACACTTAGATATGTGTTTACTCTTATGGAAAATTTAAGAAAATTTTACATATCAATAATGGTATATCGTTCGGATTTTCATTACAGACTCAAATTATAGGAACTTATGCAAAGGTATATGACTGTGTGGATCATAGCAAGTTGTGGCTCATATTGAGAAGAATGGGAGTCCTGGAGCACTTAATTGTGCACATGTGAAACATATACATTGACCAGGAGGCTATTGTGCAAACAGAGCTAGGGAACACTACGTGGTTTAAAATGAAGAGTGTGTGTCAGGGTTGTATTCTCTCTGCATACTATTAAATCTGCATGTTGAGCAAATTATTTGAGAAGCTAGACTTTGTGAAGAGGAATGAGACACCAAGTTCAGGAGACTCAACAATAAGCTGCATTATTCAGATGACACAACCTTGCTTGTTGAAAAAGAGGAAGACTTGAAGTACTTGTTTCAGAAGATCAAGGAATGTAGCCTTCAGTATGGATTCTCACCACTGGATCAATAGGCAGCATCGTGATGGATGGAGAAGAGATTGAAATTGTGAACAACTTCATCTTACTTGAATCCACAGTTAACACCCTTGGTACCAAAAGTCATGAAATAAGGAGATATATGGCACTGGGAAAGTCTGCAGTTAGGGAGCTCTCCAAATTATTGAGGAGAAGAGGAAGACCCTTGATGAGATGGATCAATTCTGTGACTGAGGTGATGGGAATGAGTGTGTCAGAGATGGTGAGGTTGGCACAGGATAGAGCAGCATTTAGGGCTCTTGTATATACGGTTGCTGCAAGCAACTTGACAGCACATAACAACGACAAAAACAACAACAACAATGGTGTCAATTTAAGGATTAAGGTGCAACTGATTCAGGCCATAGTCTTTCTGATTACAGCTATGTGTCTGAAAACAGGACAGTAAATAAGGAGGACAGAATTGTCACCTTTGAACTGTCGTGTTGGAGAAGAGTACTCAACGATGCACGGACTGCTAAGAGCACAAACAAATATGTTTTGGTGAAGGTGCAGCCAGAGTGCTCTTTGGAGGCAAGGATGATGAAGCTTCATCTCACATGCTTCAGGCATGTTGCTAGGAGGGCTTATTCCTTTGAGAGAGACATGATACTTGGAAGGGTGGAGGATCAGTAGAGGAGAGCAAGATCTTCGACCAGGTGGATTGACATGGTGAATGTCACAATGGTTTCTAATGTGTCAGGAAGTGTGAGGATGGTACAGGAGAGGACAAGGTATATATCTGTTGTTTATATACTCATTATGGGTAAAAATTGACTTGATGACAGCCAACAACAATATACAAAACAGGACAAACTCCTGCTCTATTCAATTTCAGCCTTGTCATAGTCACAACACTGCTGTGCCAATCTGTCATTTTAGAGTCTCTTTTTTATAATTGATCTGTTTATCCAAATATCTGTTCTCTTCTAGAAAAAATAAGGCACCAGTTTATGCCAGGAAATTTGGAGGACAGCTACCTGCCTGACTGAAAGAGATTCATATTTGTCTCCATTCTTAGAAATGAGATCCACCAGAGTATGAAAATTTTCAAATAATATCATTACTATCAAATGCAAACAAAATATTGTTGATGACTATTTTAAAAAAATGGCTAGAACAGTACATTGACAGAGAAATGCTACAAGTTTAAGCTGGGTTTAGAAGAGGCTGTAGCACCTGCTGTATCATTGTTGTCAGATGGATCCTGGCGTAAAGCAGTGAATACAGAAGAATTCGGCCTTTATTGGATATACACAAAGACATTTGACTCTGTGGATCATAAACAATTATGGATAATATTGAAGAGAATGGAAATCCCAGAACATATAATTATGCTCATGGGAAAGTTATACCTAGACCAAGAAGTTATTGTCTGACTAAGGCAAGGGAACACTGAATGCTTAAAAATTCAGGAAGAGTGTGTGAGGATTGTATCCTTTCTCCATATGTATTCAATCTCTCTGTGAGCAAGTACTTCATGATAAAGCGCTATGGGCAGGAATTTTACATCAGGATCTGAGGAAGATTAATCCACAACCTGTATTATGCAGATGACACAACCTTGCTTGCTAAGAGTAAAGAAGGTATAAACAATTGCTGCAGAAGATCAAAGACTGTAACCTACTATTTAAGTTACATTTACTAATCAAGAAAACAAAGGTCCTTACAAAGGATCAACAGTAAAAACTATGATAGTTGGAAAAAATATTGAAGCTGTCAATAATTTTATCCTTCTTGGCTAAACAATCAACACCTTAGATAATAGCAGTAGAGAAAACAGGAGATGTATTACTTTGATAAACTTGTTATCAGGGACGCCTCCAAAATGATAAAGAGAAGTTATGTCATTTTGAAGACTAAGGTGCATTTATTTAGGCCATGATTGTCTCAATCACCTGCTATTTATCAGATAGCTAAACAACAACTCAGTATGACAGAAGAAGAATTGAGGACTTCAAGTTGTGGTGCTAGAGAAGAATACTGCATATCTCGTGGTATGCCAAAATAACAAACAGATAGGTGTTGGAAAATTGTAGTCCGAGTTCACCTTTGAGGCAAGGATGGAGAAGTTTCCTCTTTCAAACTTTGTACATGTAGCTAGATGAGGTTTGTATGTCCTTAAAAAGGGAAACCATGCTTGGAAACATGGAGAGTCAGAAAAAGAGAGGATGACTGTACAAGGAAATGGATTGACATGATGACTTCAGCAATGGGCTCTCTTGTGTCAGAGATGATGAGGATGGCACAGGACAGGGCAGAGTTCAAGTAAGTTGTCCATAGGGTCTCCAATGATAACAACTACAAAAATAATATGTACAAAATATAATCTTACCTTCTTGCTTCTAAGGCTATATTTTGTCTAATACTGAACATAAGTTATCAATTATACAAAGTAATTATTAGTGATCTAAGTCATTGGTAAGCTTGTTTTAATGTGGTATCTTGTGTACTGTTGTGATGATGGAAAATGTTCCATCAATGTTTCAAATATCAAGAAGTTCAGCAAAACTTCCCAAGGAAGACAAACTAGTGAAAAATACTTGACAAACAATTTCTAACGAAATTGTCTTTCAAAAATCTTATGTATAAAAGTAGAACACTGTCTGACAAGAACCAGAAGATGAGCTACTCAGGTTAGAAAAGACTAAAATTACAACTTGAGAAGTGCTGCTCCTCTGAATAGAGTTAACCTTACCAATATGCATGGAGTCAAGTTAGTTTTCAAGATTTTCATTGAATAATATGGCAAGACACAAAAATATATAGCTGCAAGTGTCCATTAGTAAATATAATATGGACTATAATAGGTACGAATTTAAGATAATTGAAATCTGATATTGGACATTGTTTTACTTAATCATTGGTACATTATACAGTCAGTGACAAAATTAAGAGGAATGACACTGGATATATCATAAAAATAACTATAATATCTACAAGATGGAATGACATAGAGACTATAAAATGGGCTCAATTATAGCAATTATTTTGAGATACCAGGGATCCTGTGAATGTTTCCTTCTGTTGTGCATATGTCTCTTAAACAAAAGAGAACACTAAGAAAACAAACTATAATAATGTTATGACTAAATACAGCTCTCAGTGACCCTATTGTAGTAGATCTGAACCTTGCCCTGTACTTTGTCATCCTCATGATTTCTAATATGCTATAGTCATGGTGTAGATTAATTTTGTTTAGACTGTACTATTCTTTCTCTAACCCTCGACCTTTCCTTGGGTAATAACTTTTTCCAAGGTGTGACTTTTTTCCTGATATCATGCCTAACATATGTGAAACAAAGTTTAGCCAATTTTTCCCCTAAGGAGCACCCTTATTGCACTTCTTCCAAGATAGTCTTGTCTTTTTGACATTCCTTAGAATATTTGGTATTCTTTTCCAACGCCACAATTCAAAGGCACTGATACTTCTGTCATCTTTATTCATGGCCCAACTTTCAGATGCATAAGAAGTGAGTGAAAACGTCATGATTTGCTCAGACAAAACTGATATCCTTGATCTTTATCATTTTGGCGAGGCCCTTAACAGCAGTTTTTCCCAGTGAAACACATCTTTTCCTATCGTTCC
Source organism: Elephantulus edwardii (assembly GCF_000299155.1). NCBI lineage: Eukaryota > Metazoa > Chordata > Mammalia > Macroscelidea > Macroscelididae > Elephantulus > Elephantulus edwardii. The sequence goes on from NW_006399857.1 coordinate 3,260,723, forward strand.
TGTGGGTGTTGCTTGTGAAGCTGAGGAAAATGATGTTATTGCTGATGTCAATCTTTTCTTCATTTATCATGATCCTTTTTTTTGGCCTATTGCTTAGAATTTTTTTCTCAGTTAAGATAGATAGATAGATAGATAGATAGATAGATAGATAGATAGATAGATAGATAGATGATAGATAGACAGACAGATGTAGAAATAGGTATAGATACAATTGCTCCTGTTAGGTGTTGTTAAGTCTATTACAACTATAAGTACACTATAAACAACAGATTCGAGCTTTGCTTTATCTTGCCCCATGCTCATGTTTTTCTTCATGCTTAAATTGTTGTTGAAGTCTTTGTGTCAATCTCATTAAGGGTCTTCCTCTCTTCCATTGACCCTCCATCTTTGCCAGCATGATCTCTCTTTCCAAAGACTGGTCCTTCCTGACAACATGCCAAAGTATGTGAGAGGGAATATAACCATTCTTTGTCTCTGAGGTGCACTCTGCACTTTCTCAAAGACATTCTTTTTTCTCTTTTAGCAGCCCATGGATGACTCAATATTCTTCTCTAACTCTACAATTCAAAGCCCTAGATTCCTCTTCAGTTTTCCTTATTCATTTCCCAAACTTCATATATGTAGGAAGCACTTGAAAATTGCATCGATCAGATGCACCTTCATCTTTAAATTAGCATATTGACTCTTTAGTACATTGGAGAAGAATTTTGATTTCTTGATATTGAGATGAAATCCATGTTGAAGACTATAGTCTTTGATCTTCTGCAGTAAGTATTTCCGGTCCTTTTCACTTTCAGTAAGTAAATTTACATCATCTGCATACAGTAGGTTCTAGATGAATCAAACTCATCAAATTATTTTCCTATAATTCAGTTTCTCAAATTACTTGCTCAAATGACAAATTAGTGTGAAAAAAGGATACAACTCTCATAACCAATTTTATTGACTTTGAACCAAGCAGTTTTCACTTAGTTTATCATTTATTTGCTTGGTTTGTGTTTGTTTGGTGGTGATTTTTTTGATGATTTTTAACAAAGCTTCTGGGTCTATGTATAGGGTACACATGAATGCAATTAAGTGTTTGGGGATTCCCATTCTTTCTCAGTAATACTAATTTACTATGCAGAACAGATTATCTGGGAGGCGGCGCTCTATGAGGAGAAATGTGGGGTCAAGATTGGTGGACGATTTATCAACAATCTGCGTTATGCGGATGACACAACCCTGCTTGCTGAAACTGAGGAGGACCTCATGCACTTGCTGCTAAAGAGGCAAAGATTATCACCACTGGACCAATTGGCAGCATCAGGGTGGATGGTGAAGAGATAGAGATTGTACACAGCTTTAGTTTACTTGGCTTCATAGTCAACAGTCTTGGCACCAGCAGCCAGGAAATTAAAATGCACATTGCCATGGGAAAGTCTGCTGTTAAGGACCTCTCCAAAGTGCTGAAGAGCGATGGTATCTCTTTGGAGACTAAGGTGCGTCTGACACAGGCCATGGTCTTCGCAATCACCTGTTATGCATCATAGAGTTGGACAATGACCAAGGAGGATAGAAGGAGAATTGATGCCTTTGAGCTGTGGTGCTGGAGAAGAGTATTGAGAATACCATGGACTGCTAGGAAAACAAACAGATTTGTCCTAGAAAGGGTTAAACCGGTTGGCTCCCTGGAGGCAAGGATTCTGAGGCTCCGTCTAATGTACTTTGGACATGTTGTGAGTAGAGACCAGTCCTTAGAGAGGGACATCACGCTTGGGAGGGTGGAGGGACAGTGCAGGAGAGGAAGGCCCTCTATGAGGTGGATTGATTCAGTGACTGGGATAATTGGGATGGGAGTGTCAGAGACAGTGCGATTGGCACAGGACAGAGCGGAGTTTAGGGCTGTTGTACATAGGGTCGCTATGAGTCGCAGGCAACTCAATGGCACATAACAACAACATTAACAACCACAATTAAAGGCTTCTGTTTATTCAACAAAACACAGACAAGATTTCAGCCAAGACCATTCTGACATCAGTAATAATTTGTTGTTTATTGTTATGTGCTGTTGAGTCGCCAGTGACTCTTAGCAACTTTATGTATAACAGCTCTGAATTCTGCCCTGTCCTGAGCAAATCTCACTGACTCCAACACACCTACCCCTTTGCCTTAGTTATTTTATCAATCTGTTTTATCCAGATTCTTCCTCTCCTGCTCTTTCCCTCCACCTTTTCAAGCAAAATATTCTTCTCCAAGTATCAGTCCCTCCTGGCAACATGCCCAAAGTAGCTGATACAGAACTTCAAAATCTTAGACTTCAAGGAGAAACTTGATTTCACCCTCTCCGAGAAAGACCTATTTGTTTTACTGGACGTCTGTGGTATGTTCAAGGCTCTTCTCCAGCACCACAACTCAAAGGCATCAATTCTTCTTCTGTCACCCTTAGTCATTGTCCAGTTCTCTAGAGCATAGCAAGTAATTGCAAAGGCCATGGCCTGGATAAGGAACATCTTAATCTCTAGATTGGCACCTTTGATTATCTGTACTCTGGAAAGGTCCCTGACAGCAGATTTACTTAACACAATTGATCTTTTGATTTCCTGACTGCTTGTGCCAAGAGTGTTGGTTATGGATATTATTGTACAATGTCACTCATATCAAACACAAGCAAATTCCTGCTAAAGATAATCCAGAAACTACTAGAATAGTACATTGACAGAGAATTACCAGAAATAGAAGCTGGGTTTAGAGGAGGTCATGACACTAGAGACATTATCGCCAATGTCAGAGGATCTTGGCAGAAAACAAAGAGTAACAGAGGGATATTTATCTGTATTTTACAGACTATGCAAAGACATTTGACTGTGTGGATTGCAACAAATTGTGGGTAACCTTGATAACAATAAAAATGCCAGAACACTTGATTCTACTTACACGAACCTATACTTGAACCTGGAAGCAGTCCTCAGAACAGAGCAGGGAAACACTAAATGGTTCAAAATCAGGAAGGGAGTGTATCAGGGAAATGCCCTGTTTCCATACATCTTTTAAATCTTTAATCAGAACAGATCATTTGGGAGGCTGGGCTTTATAAGGAGGAAAGTGGCATTAGAATTTGAGGAAGACTCATCAACAACCTACCTTATGCAGATGACACAACCTTGCTTGCTCAAAGTGAGGAAAACCTGAAAAACTTGCTGCAGAAGGTCAAGGACTGTAGTCTTCAGTAAAGATTGAAGCTCAACATCAAGGAGACAGATTCTTACCTCTGGTCCAATTGGTAGCATCATGATGAATGGAGAAGAGATTGAAGTTGTTAAGTTACAGCTTGCTCGGCTCCACAATCAGTAGTCATACCTTCATGTAACAACCTCTTCTGAACTCAGCTTGTAATCTGGCAGTTTCTAATTAATGCACTATTTCAGCCATTTTAGAGTGATTTTAACAAGATTGTATTTTCATATGATATTAGTGATATTGTTGCATATCCCACATTCTTTTAGAACACTACCCTCCATAAACCCCAACGGGAGCAAAAAGGAATCTCTTCCAGTCAATTGCCCAGGTAACTGTCTTCTAAATTTCTTAACATAAACTAGTGGCCACATTTAGGATTACATGCATTTGTTGAAAAATGTCATTTGATATTCCATCAATTCCTAAGGCTCGATTGGTTTGCAAATGCCTTCAGTGCAGCTTCAACTTAGTATTGAATCTTGATCATATACTACTTCCTAAAAAGGCTCAATGTTGATCAATTCTCTTCTACATATTGAATCTATATTCTTTCCATCTTTTAATTTTTGATGCTTCCTGCATCATTCATGATTTTTTTTATAGAATCATTCAGTATTGCCATATGAGGCTTGAATTTGTTCTTTAGTTCTTTAAGCTTGGGAAATGAAGAGCATGTTCTTCTCTTTTGATTTTCTAACTTGAGTCCTTGCACCTATGTTATGATGCTTTATTTTGTCTTCAGGAGTTACCCTTTGGAATCTCTTATTTAGTTCTTGTACATCTACATGTCTTCTTTTTGTCTTGCCCTTTCTACATTGTAGTGCAAGTTTCAAAGTCTTGCTTGATAACTGTTTTGGTCTTTTCTTTCTTTTTTTTCTTTTATTGATTAATGTTAAAGGTATAAATTCTATTCAAGAGATCGTTTTAACATTCAGGTAGATAGCCTCAAGGTTGTATTTTGAATATTTTTTTTAAATTTTCTTTCATTTTAATTTGAACGTTCAAACTCGTAATAGATGATTCCACAATCTGCTCCTGACCTGGCTTTCACTGCTGTGACTGAACTACTTCTTCTACTCTTTGTTTATACAGATGCAGTCAATTTGATTTTTGTGTAGTCAGTTGGGGAGATCTGTGTGTATAGGCATCATTTACATTTTGTAAAAAATGTATTTGCTAAGAATAAACCATTCATTGCACAAAATTCTATCAGATGATCTCAAATCTCATTTCTGTCTCTACATCCGTACATTCCTGTTACCTTCTTTGTATTAATTTTTTGCATTCTAGTCACCAAGTGTTATTAATTCATCTTTATTGCATGTCTACTCTATTTCAGACTGTAAAATTCCATTAAAGTTCTCAGTTACTTTACCTTTGGCTATAGTGGTTGACATATACATTTGAATAACAACAGCATTAACATATCTTCCTTGCATGTGTATGGATAGTCTCCTAACACTATCACTAATAGCACTGTACTTTATGATATAGCTTGAAGTATTCTTTTTAGTTATGAAAGCAATAGCAGTCTTCCTTAATGTGTCATTTCCAGGATAATAGATATATGATTGTCCGATTCAAATTTCCCCATATGTGTTCATATCTGTGATGACTAGATGCAAATCTTCAGATGTTTTATTTAAATTTTTCCCATTAATATTTTACATATTTCATGTTTTAATTATGAATGGATTTTTTCGCAATTTTGCCTGATTTTCTAATGTCTTCCAGTCTCAGAATTCTACTTATGATTTTATATTGAACAATATTCCTCTGTTATCCATAGGGTTTTAGAAGGCCTATTATTTCAGGAGTATATGGTCAATCTTGCTTTTTAGTCTACTTTAGTGTAGAAGCTCAGCTGGAACCTGACCACCATGGTAAACATGCTGGCATTTTAAACAACAGAAGCATAGCTCTAACAGCACAAAAACAGATCTCTCCAGTACAGCAAAGTGATAGACAAGAGCAGTTGTTTTTTTATAATATTGTTGGAACCTCTAGCAGGTTTTTAGAGGCAAGTAATTGCACTGGAGGAGATTGCAATATCTTCTACCATGCATCATGTGGTGGTTTCCTACTGTGTGCCTTTTGGATTGCAGCACAGTTTCTTTCCACTAGTACATCTATGAACAAGCAAGTGTACACTTGCACAAACTGTAAAACCTACTGCAACATTCGAGTCACCCCATCCCCAACACAGCAAACTGACAGGTATAATAGCCCTGACGATGCAACATTTAACTTATTCATTGCTAACTGAAAAATTATTGGAAATAACTTAGTAACTCAGCCAGAATGCAAAAAAACAAACAAACAAAAAATCCTGCCAATTGGCTCAGTAGAAACATTTGAAAATACTGTGATGAAGTTTGACTCTGTTTCAGATGACAGGTAAAGGCTGAAATCTACAATAGCATCAAAGAACAAACAATAATGTCTTATTATTTTTCTCACTTTGTGCGAATTTGTTTTATACTTAATTTAGTTTATTTTTATGAATTCTCAGAAACTATCAATTGCAAATCTTGAATCTGAAGCTTTATGCTTAATTGCAAAATGTATAGCTCTTCTTATTTTATCATAGAAAATGTGTGATGAAAGAAGTAGATATTTGTTACTGATATTAAACTGTTTGTATCTTTGAGTCAGTGTCTCCATATGCTCACTGTACCTTGAGGAAAACATAAAGTGAAACTTTAGCTCATTGTCATTGTCTTGCCTGCAATTCATGGTGTCTGGGGTTTTGTTTGTTCGTTTGTTTGTTTTTGTGTATTTTGGGTTTTTTTTACTAGGGTGCATGGTAGAAGGCTTTCATGGAACCTATGATGATGTGGTCAGTAGGGAGCTTCATGACTAATTCAGAGGTCGTACTTCTCTGATAGTTTAATCCACCATTCACTATGGGGAGGAAGAAAGTTTAATTCACCGTTAGCTATGTAGAAGAAGGAAAGGAAATGTCTCTTTTTTTTTGTCCCCATCCCAATTTATAACATAGGAAACTCAATGGATCCAAGTAAAAAACAATGAGGTGATGATGAAAATGAGATGTTAGACTATCTTTATGGCAAAAATTGCCTCTCTTTCTGCCATGAAGTGGGTGGTGGATATGGAATCTCCGTCTTTTGACTATGAACCATGAGGGTTCATAGAATTTCAATAGATGATCTAGAAAACATCTAAATTTTAGATAAGGGCCCATTTAGTTATAGGGAAAACCCCCCAAAATATTTTAATATGTCTGTGGCGTCTTCTTTTAGCATATATTTCACAGAATTTCAGCATTTACATTATTTATTTCATAAATGTATGACACTTAGCAACAACAAAATCCATATTAGCATTATCAGTTATATACTGCAAAGTAAGAATTATCCTTGTAAGCACTAGATCTGCATAATGTAGCCCTGCTAAGAATGTATTCATGCCATCCTTACTTATCAATAGCTCCTCTTAATCCAAACTTCCTTCTGTTCCCTGTTCTAATAAGCCAAGGCAACATTAACATCTGCTGGTAGCTAATACGCTCAGAATTCACTAAGGACAGAAACAAATGAAAAAGAGAATAGAAGGTGGAGATAGTGGTGATTCACTTTTCTTTTCGGCTTATTTATTCTTTTTGGGTCCTTCCCTCTCTCCCACTAAGCTCAACTCAATTTCATTTAAGCTATTGCTATGTTGTTGTTTGTTGTTGTTATGTGCTGTTGAGTCACTTACTACTCATAGGGACCCTATGTTCAACAGCCCTAAACTCTGCTCTGTCCTGTGTCAATAGCACTGTCTCTGACATTCCCATCCTGATTACCCCAGACACTGAATCAATCCACCTCATAGAGGGCCTTCCCCTCCTGTGCTGTCCCTCCACCCTCCCAAGCATAATGTCCCTCTCCAAGGACCAGTCCCTCCTTACAACAAGTAGACTATATTTGTTATTATAGCTGATAAAGGTATACTTATCTTTGTAAACTTACTACTGAATAAAATTTGAAATCAAATATATTATTCAATGTGAAACAAGCAAAAGAATAGTTTTCAAAATACAAATTTAGAGCCATTGGTATTAAACAATTTGACATGGGAATGAGCTGTCCTACACTAAATAAGAATGGCGGGAGGTATGACAAAAACTCAAATGGCATTTAGTACAGACGGGGCTGCAGTTCTGTTCAGCCCATAAATTTTAGGCCGACATTGCCATGTCAACCTAAAAGTCTTATTTGTTGTGTTCGTTGTGTTGGTCCTATTTTATGTAAACCATATTATATATTATGTAAACAATACCTTCAAGTTTCCAAGCTCAAACTGTCTAAAAAGTCAAAGTATATTTCACAAAAAGCCCTATCTTATTTACAAGTGCTTAAATAGAAATGTCATTAGTTTTAAGGAAAATAAGGAAGGTGTTCTATTTAAGAATATTGTTGTTGTTTGTTGTTGATTGTCACTGAGTCAAGCTTGAAGCCGTTCTCCAACTATCATCATTTCTCAACGTTCACAGAATTTCCAGAGGCATGTTATTTAGGAAGCAGATATATAAGATAGAAATTCATGTTCATATCAGAACAGTGTTTGCAACTTTTTAAAAAATAATTGATATATATTATTGTTGTGTACCATAGAATCTGAACCCACCCATAGTTCATCCTTCTGTGGGTTTTTCAGAGGCAACTAATTGTTTAGGAGGAAATTTCCCAGCCTTCTCTGGTGGAACAACAGGTGGCCTCCAACCACATGCCTTCAGGAATACAGCTTAGCTTCTTACCACTAGGCCACCAGAACTCCCTGAAAAGATAGATAGATAGATAGATAGATAGATAGATAGATAGATAGATAGATAGATAGATAATGTACATAGATATGTACATAGATAGATAATGTGTATATATATATATGTACGTAGATAATGTACATATATATAATGTTGTTGTTGTTGTTGTTGTTTAATGCCATCGAGTTGTAGATGACTCATAGCGACCCTATGAACGAACAGCCTGAGCACTGTTTGTACATAGAGTTTCTGGAGGCAAGCCATTTTGGAAGTGGATGCCGCTCCTGCTTCCAGGCTTGATTTAGTCGGGAAGCTCCAGCCAACACTGTCCACCATGGGTGCCCACTACCATGATTGGCACACCATTGTCACAGGCTTCAGCATCACAGCAACCATGAGTTACCTCTGTACAGCAATTCACAGACCAGTGCTATACCACCTAGAAGAATGTTTGACAGGAAGACAATTTGAACTTGGCCGGAGGGCCCTTTGGTCTTAAGGCCACCTCCTGGTTCAAACCCTAGGCCCAGGCTGGCTAGCCTCACTCCAGGGACAGAGCAAACCTGCTCATCAAACACATTCCCGGAAAAGCAGTCCACTCCAAAAGCTTGCCACGATTCCTGCGCTCCCACCACCACGCTCCTGCCTTCTGGCGAGGAGAGCTTCCCACAAGCCTGGGAGGAGCCAGCCAAACACGTATATATATAATATATATATAAATACTAACCACTTTTTCTTTTTTTAAGGAATGTTTTATTGTAATCTGAGCAGCAGTTTATATGTGTTCTTAAATAATGTGTTCTGCATAGCATTATTTTATTTTATTCTGATTTACATACAAAGTTCGTATAGCTTGTATACATTGTTTTTCACTTCAGATTTCCCCCCTTTCCCTTTATACATCCCTCCCTCTATCCATTAACTTGTGTAACTTTATAATCTTTGTCTTAGTGGGTTTGTTAATATCATGTATCAAATTTATTTTATTTAACATAATGTTTTCTAGGTTCATCCATATGATAGTACTTATCAGAAAATCATTTAACATTGTAGTTGAATATAACAATATTTATTTAAATCAAATATTTGCTTTCTTAAGCCATTCATCTGTTCTTGGGAACTTGATGTTGTCTTCATTTTTGGCTATAGTGAATTATGTTGAAATAGACTTTAATGTGCATGTACCTAAATCATTGTTCTCAATTATACCTAAAATTGTTATTATTTTTTCATATAACAATTTCATATTTAGCTTTTTAAATAGTTATCAAACTGTCTTCCACATCATTTGACTATATCATTTTACATTTCTACCAACACTGAGGCCATGTTTCAATTTCTTTGTACTCTTTCTAACAACTTAATATTTTTTATGTAGTTATCTACTATTATAGTCTGCTCATCTTGTTTCATAGAAACCTTGCATAACGGAGAAGAACTGTCCAATAGGGTTTCCGAGGCGATAAGCGTTAGTGTCGCCGATGAACTACTCTTTGTTCTCACGATCAGTTGGTGAGTCCCAACCTCCAACTATTTGATTAGTAACTTATCGCTTAACCATTGCACCACTAGGCCTCATTCTAGTCAGCTTAATAGATATAAAGTATTATTTCATTGTGGTCTTGATTTGCATTTCTCAAAATTCAAATGTGAAAATTTTTCTTGGTGGTATTTATTGATAATTTTTATATTTTTCTTCAGAGAAATTTGAGTTCAGATTCGTTGTGAAATTTTAAATGGTGCAGTTTGTCTTTTTGGTTTTACGTTGTAAATGTTCTTAGCATATTCTAGATGGTAAACCTTTATTCCCATACAGTTTTCAAATATTTCCTTTGATTACATTAGATTGTTCTTTTATTTTATTGATTAACTAATTACCTCCTTTACTTTGAGGGGAATATATATATAGATATATAGATAGAGATAGAGATAGAGATGAGATAGAGATAGAGATAGATAGAGAGATTATTGTTATTGTTGTTGTTTTGTTGTTAAGTTTCATAGAGTCGTAGATGACCCATAGTAGAGACCCTGCAAATCAAAGTCTTGAACACAAAACTTTCATCTTTTCTCTAAGTTCATAGAATTTTCAGAGACAAGTTTTTTTTGGAAGTGAATGCCACTCCTGCTTCCAACCACGTTATTTTTTTTAAATATATACACAAAAGTATATATAAATATGCATAAATATGGATAGTGTATATCTATGTTATATATATACAAAAGCAAATATACATATACGAAAGAATATATGCACACACACAGAAAATAAGAATGTATGTATATATACATATGAAGATGTCATTATTATGTGCCATCAAGTACCCTGCAACCCTTATGCCAATAGCTCTGAAACCTGTCATATCCTGAGCCAGTCTTTCTGTCTCAAAAACATCTAACCTCATTATTTCAGTTACTGTGTCAGTCCGTCTCATCCAGGATCTTCCCCTCATGTGCTTCCCATCTTGAAGAACTAGTACCTCCTGGCAATATGCCCAAAGTACAAGAGACGGAGCTTCAAAATCCTTGCCTCTAAGGAACAACTTGGTTTCACCCTCTCTTGGAAAAAACCTGCTTGTTCTCTTTGCAGTCCAAAGAATATTGAACACTCTTCAGCACCACAACTTAGCAGCATTGCTTCTTCTTCTATTGTCCTTAGTCGTTGTCCAGCTCTTTAAAGCATAGCAAGTAATTGCTTTAGATCAAGAGCATCTTAGTCTCTAGAATGACATTATTGCTCTTCAGTACTCTGGAGTGGTCTCTAACATTAGATTTTCCTATGTGATTCATCTTTTAGTTATGTGATTACTGGTGCCAAGAGTGAATCTTTTGCTGTCTTTATTAAATTAATTTTTTTTCTCAGCTTCTTTAGTTTAAGAAGCTAGCTAGCAATTTTCATAAAGAATGACAAAGAATCTCTTTATTTTGAAAATTGGTAAAATTACCAAAATTTCCTTATAAGAAATAATTTGGGCCATAGGCACAAAATTGAATAGCATCAAATGGAAGGGTCCCAGGTATCAAAAGATTAGCTAGATTTTTAGCACACAGATGTCTTTTCTTACACAAAACAGATAACTGCAGGTTTTAGCAGCTTATTATATAGTCATTGCTGTCTCTTCAATAACTCATTTTGATATTTTGTAATTTGCCAAAATGTGCCTTTGTGATCCCACAGGCTCTTAACTACTTTGTAATGAGTGTGTATGAACAGATGGAAAATGTTTTCAATTTCAGAGAAAATCACTAATGGATGTCACCAGCTATTAGAAAAGCTCAGGTGGCTCCATTTTCCAAGGAAAGGTATTGTCATAAAACTCTTCATTTTTTAATGAAATGTTTGCTCATTTATTTCTAGATGGTAATTTAAGACTTCACAAGTCTAAACAGATTAGTACTATAGCTGGGAATTATTCAGTGCTAAATAGCCTGGAAATCTAATCTGGATTAGTTTACCTGATAACAGTAACACAAACTTGGTCATTTTATTAAAACAACAAGAATTTCTATAATAAGGCTTTTCTCGCTGCAAAAAGAAAAGGTAAAGAAAATAATTTAAAAAGTCAAATACATACATTTATTTATTTTAGATTAAAAAGATGTATGATTTGTATCATCATTTAATTTCTCAAGTAAATTTATATTCTTAAAGAAAAACATATCAAAATGATGATTATAATTGAGACTGGTTCCAAAGCATAGTCTAGTTTACATTCAAATGATACCTATTAATCTCAAACATTCAAAGCCATTAGTCTGTCATCCCTAAAGCCTCGTATCAGCTTATTTCACAAGGCTCTCAATATTATATTTTGTATAAGAAACAGGCAGGTTGCTTATTAATTGTTGGGGTCATGTTATCTTTTATTTTACCTAGTAACTCTGGTCAAAAGGAAATGCAAAATCATATTTATATTGATCGATCTATGTACATCAATTTATTTATTTATTTAGGATTCAATGAATAGAATTAAGATAGTGAAGAATTAAAAGAAAAGAAAATAGACCTAGCAATTATTTTCTAGAAAATCAAAGTCCTATTATTTTTATAAGTGCTTCATGGTACCATTTCTTATTTACTTGGATACAAAATATTCAACCTGCACGCAGCCTTCAATTTGGACTGAAGCTCAACATCAAGAAAACAAAGATTCTTACCACTGGGCCAATTGTCAACATTAGGATCAATGATGAAGAGATTGAGATTGTTGACAGTTTGCTTGGCTCTACAATCAACACTCTTGTTACCAACAGCCAGGAAATTAAAAGACATATAGCACTGGGAAAAGTCTGCTGTCAGAGATCTCTTCATGGTACTGAAGAGCAATGATGTCAATCTCGAGACTAATGTGTGCCTGATACAGGCCATGGTCTTTGCAATTACTTGCTATGCAACAGACAGTTGGACAATGATTAGGGATGATAGAAGGAAAGTTGATGCCTTTGAGCTGTAGTGCTGGAGAATAGTGTTGTTCGTCCTGGAGAGAGTGAAGCTAGATTGCTCCTTGGAAACAAGGATTCTGAAGCTCTGTCTGACATACTTCGGACATGTTGCAAGGCGGGATTTTATATACATTATATATATATATATATATATGTGTGTGTGTGTGTATATGTATATATATATATATGCTTTAGTAAAAATTTACCTGTCAAAGAAATATACCAAACACATGTTCAAATTTCTTTATATTTTATTCTCAAATGAAAACAAAGCATAAGCTAAGGACACACTGTCCAGTAATAGCAACATTCTATTAGCAGCATACATGAGAAGAACAAATGTTTTGTTTTGTTTTTTTAAAACAATAAGAACCACTCTAAGAGTATTACCCATTTTGTTCTGAATTGCATTAATGGCCAGATTCATATTGTTAATATGATTCTCTAAACAGGATAAATGCCATGCATCTTTTGAGTTCCTTCTTTATTATACTTTCCAGATATTACTTATTTACAACTACATTGTTAAAACCAGAAATGATTGGTAACTTTTTCCTATTTTCATTCCTCGACGTTTATGACCTAGACTTGATTTTTTTATTTTTCTCAATGTATTTTGCTTATATTGTGTCCATTAGTATTTTTATTTCAAATCAGTTTTAATATTCTTTGGTACAGATGAAGTATTAAATATGAATAAATTTTGGTTCTACTAAGGTTTTCACGTTTTTGCCATTCTATTTTAAACTTATCTCAGAATAGTATGTAAAATCTCACTGATACTTCTCAGGAATAAAGAGATACAAGTAACTTTAAGAATTAAATTATTGTTTCCTACATACCATATTTTACATTCAATAAGCTAGAAAATATTTAATCTATATGAAGTGTTTTGTTAATTTCTGAACATCATTAAGACATATTCTTTTCTTCTGTAATGCAATATATGTACATACATTTAATATGAACATAACACATATGAGAAACATAGGGATGCATATATAGACAGATAGATAGATATAAATAGATAATAGATTAAAAAAATTCTATATAAAATATGTACTCATAAAAAAATATGCACTCACGTCTAGTTCTGTAAGTAGGAATTAACTTTATGACACACATTAAAAAAAAAAACAAAAACAAACCAACAAAAAATATTTTCTCTCTCTCTATATATATATATACAGGAGTTCAGACAATGTAGTTCAAAGCATCTTAAAAGCTATTATTTTAAAGGTAATCAGTTGAAAAACACTAGCAATAGTCTCTGTGGGATAAAGTAGGAAGTCTCCTTACATAAAGAATTACTGTGTTGGAAACTCACTGAAAGGTTGCCATGTATCAGAATAAAATAAAACAAGTAGCGTATTTTATACTTATGCCTATACCGGTACAGATCTGTTGGTTGGTGAGTGGTTAGGAATTGTGTTGCCAAACTTGAAGAATGCTGTTCAAATCCTGTGTTTTTGTGGGAAAAGTATGGGCATTTTTTTCTCATGTGATATCCTCCCTCTGATAATGCACTGAAGACCGAAGTTCAGCAACAAGTGGGTTCTGACAACCACAATATAACACCTATGTTGTCAGATAATGACTGACAGATGATACAGCACAAAATAAAAGACTAATGAATTTAAATAAATATTTTCAGGTAGACCCAGTCCATGGAGAGAAGACTTATCAAGCTGGGAAAGATAAGGAGGTTAGTGAAAGAGAAGAAGACCCTCAAAGAAAGGAATTAACACAGTGACTACAATGATCTGAGCAATTGTGGTAATCACTGAGATTGAGACTATGCCACTGAGCTACCTCACAATTACAGAGATTGTGAGTAAGGTTTCTCATAATGCCATCTTTTTCACATAAGGCCACCATGAGTCATAATGGACTCGATAGCATTTAACAACTTACAGAAGCTATCACAAACTTAGGAAAAATGAGTGAAGCTTTGAGATAACATTGTTATTGCTGTTGTAAGAAACTGTTGAATCAGTTCAACTCATAGTAGTCCCATGTACAACAGAATGAAACACTTTCTAATCTTATATGATCTTCATATTCATTGTTATATTTAAGTTCACTGTTGAAGCCAATATGTCAATACATCCTGTTTACGAACGTCCTGTTTATTACTATACTTTTAAAAACATGTATCTTTCCAGGAATGATTCCTTCCCATAAAATTTCCAAATATTTGTGATGAAGTTTCATTATCCTTACTTACCTCTCAGGAGAATTCTGGCTATCCTTCTTTTTAGACAAATTTGTTTTTCTTTTTGGCATTGCAAAAGAAGAAAATGCAATGTGAAAATGGCTACATTTTACCACAATTAACTCTACAAAGGGAATTGGCCTCATCATTAACACCCACAATACCAAAATAATTGCCACAAGGCCAGGCATGTCACCCCTATCTATGGCACCCGCTTACACTCATCATGGGTCCAATATTCATTTCAAAAGTTGTGAGATATTTTATGGAAACAGGTTATGAAGAGTTAAAGGAAGGCAAAATATATTCCATAGTGAAAGTTCAGTCTGTAAATACAAATGCAAGAAGCTTCTGGTTTCCACAACTGTCCTGCAAGCCTGGTCTCATTACAGTCCCATATAAGCTCTTTCTTCAATCACTCAGAAGCAAAACTTATATCTCTGACACTGTCTCCAGTGCTCTGTCAAGCTATGTTTCACTTCAGTCTCTTCACAGTTCAGTTAGCTATGTCTCTTATGTTGGGCTCCCAAACTGCTGATGATATTGAAGATGCTAATCAATTGATGAACCATATTTCTACAGTTGAGGTAAGTGAAGACAATGTCCTCCACGGGGGGGGGGTGGTGAATTAAGGTATTGGATATAGAAGCCATTTTCAAAAGTTCTAACCACATCAGGCATGCTATACTCATTCACAATAAAATAATTTAAAGACATTAATTTTTCCTTAGCTTTTCTTATTCATTGGACAACCATATCTTGCTTAAGACCAAGGAAAATAGCACAGTGTAACTCAGGTATTCCTTATTATTCAGTATTAAATCTTACTTTTTAAAACTTTCAAGAGGTATTTTGCAGTAGGTTAGACAAATGGAACACTTGGTTTGATTTCGTGTCTGCAGTTTCCATAGATATTGACTGTGGATGGCAGGAAAATTAAATCCATGACAACTTCATTATTTTCTTTATTGATTATGATGTTGTTTATTGATCCAGTTTTGAGGATTTTTGTTTCCTTTAATTTTACACTGAATCCATACTGAAAACTTTAGTCTTTGATGTGCATCAATATGTTTTTCCAATCCTATTCATATTCCACAAGCGAGGCTGTTTTATCCTCGTATCTGTAGCTGTTAATTAAACTTCCTCCAATTCTGATGTTCTTCCACATGTAGTCTAATTTATAAGGATAGTGCATGATTAAGTATGGTTAAAGAACACTTTTTTACTGATTTGCAATGACATATTATCTCTTTGTTCTGTTAAAGAGACATCCTTTTGAGATATATAAAAGTAAAATGAAATGTCTTGGACTTTCCACTACTTCCAATGTTTTTCATAATCTGTTATGATCCACAAGTTTAAAGGAGTTTACAATCAATACAACACAAGTGATGATCTCTCTGGTATTTCCTGTTTTCATCCAAACACAGCCTGACATCAAACATTGTTGAGGAATATTATTGTATTTACCATTACCAATGCTTCTCTAAATTTAGTTTAGTTTCTTGCTGAAATAATTTTTAAATTTTTCTTCAATAAAATTTTACTTGCAGGTGATATTAATTATATTATTCTATAAATTCCATATTCTATTAGATTTCCTTTCTTGGGAATGTTGTTGTTATGTGCCATCGAGTCATTTGCGACTCATAGCGACCTTATGTACAAGAGCTGTAAAGGCTGTTCTATCCTGTGCCAACCTAGCCATCTCAAATGCACTTATTCCCACCACTCCAGTCACAGAATCAATCCATCTCATTGAAGGTCTTCCTCTCCTTCGCCGCCCCTCCACTCTGCCAAACATGATGTCCCTCTCCAAGGACCAGTCCTTTCTTGCAACATGCCCAAAGTATATCAGATGAAGCTTCAGAATCCTTGACTCCAAGGAGCATTCCGACTTCACCTTCTCCAGGACAAACCTGTTCATTCTCCTAGCAGTCCATTGTATATTCAACACTATTCTCCAGCACCACAGCTCAAAGGCCTCAATTCTCTTTCTATCAACTATCCTATTCACTGTCCAGCTGTCTGATGCATAGCACGTAATTGCAAAGACTATAGCCCGGATCAGCACAAATATTGTTGAGTTCTTGTCAACTTGTCAGGTAGCTATTTTGTAAATTTCTCAATTGCTAGCTAGCTATTAATGGGAAAGTTAGGCAGAAGGAGAATTAATGCCTTTGAATTGTGGTATTAGGGAAGAATACTGAATATCCCACAAACATATAGACCAGGATTTCTGTTTAGAATGACTAGAAATCATGGTTCTCCATGGAAGCAAGGATAGTGAAATTTCTCCTCACATAATTTGGCCATGTGGTTAGGAGCGGTCAGTCCTTGGATAAGGACATCATACTTGGAAAGGGTCAGCATACGAAAGGAAGGCCCACAACAATGTGGATTAACTTCATGACTACAGTAATGGTCCAGTGTGTCTGAGATGGTGAAGATGGCATAGAAAATGGCAACTTTCAGTTCAGTTTTTCCTAGGTTCACTAAGTCACAAGCAACTTGACTGCACATAACTACAATATAATATGGACTTTTAATATCTAAGATATATCAAAGATATATTTTTGCTGTATTGCCTAGGGAGAGCTGTGGTGACTTGTTACAATTTCTAGGTGACATCTAGTCAACTACGACTCTTAACAACTCTATGAACAACATATCTTAACCCTGTGCTATTTTATGCTATCTCATCATCTCTGACAAAGGTGAGATAATTTCTGTAGTCATTGTGTCAATTCATCTGGTTGAGGATGTCCCTCTGTTTCACTGGTCCCCTACACTTCCAAATATGGTGTTCTTCTGCAAGGAATAGCTTCTCTTGGCAACAGGATCAAAGCATATTCAGGCAGATACTACCTTAAGGAAAAGATAACAAAGTTTTCACTCACATGCATGAAATTTTCCTTGAGGTAGTATCTGCCTGAATCTTTTTCAAGGCATATATCTGTTTGCTGTTTTGGCAGTCCATGAGATAGTCAGTATTCTTATCCAATATCACAGCACAAAGGCAACAATACTTCTTCTGTCATACATAGCAAGTGGATTAAAAGGTCCTGAACTAAATTAGTCACATTTCAGTCCTTAAACTGACATCATTGCTCCCCAGCAATTTATAAAGGTCTCAAACTGCAGATTTATTTATTTATTTTGTCTCCCACTGATACCAAAGGTGCTGATTATGAATTCAAGTAACATGAAGTTGTTGACATTTTCAATCTTTACTCCATCTTCATAATTCATAATGCTGCTTGTCAGACAAGTGGTAAAAATTTGTGTTTTCTTGACACTAAGGTGCAATATATACTGAAGACTATAGTCTTTGATATTCCGCCTCAAGCATTTCAAGTCCTCCTCACATTATTCTGTGACCAAAGTTGTATTATCTGCATAACATATGTTTTTATGAATCTTCTTCATAGTATCCAGTGTCTACATAATTTTCTCAGTATACATATTGAACAGGTACAGAGAAAGAATATATTCCTGATACACATGCACCTTTCTCAGCTTCAAACCACGTAGTGTCCTTGGTCTGTTAGCAGAACAGGCACTTGGTCTAGGTATAATTTTTAATAATGAGCACAGTTAACTGATTCCCAGTCTTTTAAACATTAGCCACAATTTATTATGATCTCACAGTCAAATGTCTTTGTATAGTCAATAAAACACAAATATACATCCTTCTGGTATTACCTGCTTTCAGTCAGTATTCGTCTGACAACATCAATGATATTCTTGTTGCCATAGCTTCTACTAGAACTAAAATCTTGAACATCTGATAGTTCCCTCTCAATGTACTGTTCTAGCCATTTTTGTAAGATCTTCAGCAGTATTTTTCTTGTATGCAATTTTAATTGATGTTGTTTAATAATTTCTATAATCTGTTACATCACTTTTCTTGGGAATGGAAACAAATATAGATCTCTTCCAGTCAGTTGGCTATGTAGCTGTCGTCCAAATTTCCTGGCATAGTCTGTGAACATGTCCCAACCTCTATCTGTCATTTGAAATATATCAGTTAGTATCCTATTGATTCCTGGAATCTTACTTTTTTGCCAATACCTTCCAGGCAGCTTCTTCTGTTGACTCTTGATTACATAAAAAATTTCTCTAATATTTTAGTGTCAGCAAATTCTTTATAGTACAAAGATTGTGTGTATTCCCTTCATCTTCTTTTAATGCTTTCCGGGTCATTCAATATTTTGCCCATCTCCTCACTAAGCATTGACACTCAAGATTTGAATGACTTTTTAAGGATTTTGATTAAGAAACACTGAGCGAGTTCTTTCCATATTCCAATTCCAATCACTTCCCCCCCCCCAACCACTTTTATATTCCCTTCTAATACTTTGCTTTGTCTTCTCAAGTTGCCCTTTAAAATCTTCTGTTTAGCTCTTCTACTGGTTCCTTTTGTTTCTGGACAATCTATTGCCATTTTCAGTGTCTCTTTTGCTATTCGTTTCACCTTTTTCCTTCTCCTCTTTTTTTTACAGTTTTCTTTCTTTCATACTCTTCATGGATAATATCCTTGATATTATCCCACAACTCATCAGGTATTAAATTCTAGCGTTCAATATTTCAAATCTACTATTAAGATTATTTATAAAATCATATGGAATAGACTTAAATTCACATATTAGTAATCATTTATTATTGATTTGTTTTAATTTTTTCAGCTGCAATTTGAGCTCGCACATGAATAATTAGTGGTTTGTTTCATAGTCAGCATCTGGCCTTCTTTGACTTCAGATATTTTCTCCAGTGATTCTTTCAACAAATGTAGTTAATCTGATTCCTGCACAGTCCATGTGCAGTTGAAGTCCATGTGAAAAATTTCCTTTTGGTATTTTTAAGATATTTGTGATGAATATTAGAATTAATTCATTCTTTGTCACCAAGATCATAATTTCCTATTCCTCTTACTTTCTTCTCTTTTACATTCCAGACACCCATACTTATTAATGTATCTTAATTGTATCTTTCATGTTGTTTCATGAAATTTTTCTGTGTCTTCTAATTCCTTTCTATACAGTGACTCAGTATATTCCTTCCATCTTTTTTTAATACTTCCTGGATCATTTAACATTCTGCCGAAAGCATCCTTGATTATAGCAACCCGAGGTTTGAATTTGTTCTTCAACATTGGTGATGAAAGAAGAAGTTCAGGCTGCTTTGAAGGAAATGGCAAAAAAATAACACTCCAGGAATAGATGGTATACCAATTGACATATTTCAGTTCACAGATGCTGCCCTGGACGTGCTCACCAAGTTGTGCCAAGAAATCTGGAGAACGGCCACTTGGCCAACTGACTGGAAGAGATCGATATTTGTTCCTATCCCAAAGAAAGGTGACCCAACAGAATGTGGAAACTA
>NW_006399857.1:3281620-3284289 GCF_000299155.1 Elephantulus edwardii
CAGAGAGTTGGACAATGACCAAGGAGGATAGAAGGAGAATTGATGCCTTTGAGCTGTGGTGCTGGAGAAGAGTATTGAGAATACCATGGACTGCTAGGAATACAAACAGATTTGTCCTGAAAAGGGTTAAACCGGGTGGCTCCTTGCAGGAAAGGATTCTGAGGCTCCGTCTAACATACTTTGGACATGTTGTGAGGAGAGACAGTTCCTTGGAGAAGGACATCATGCTTGGGAGGGTATAGGGACAGCGCAGGAGAGGAGACCGTCTATGAGGTGGATTGATTCAGTGAATGGGATAATTGGGATGGGAGTGTCAGAGACAGTGCGATTGGCACAGGACAGAGCAGAGTTTAGGGCTGTTGTACATAGCGTCGGTATAAGTCGCAAGCGACTCTGCGACACATAACAACAACAACAACAATTGTATCTTTGATCAGTTTCAGTCTGCAAAAGTTGGTCTCCTTCCTTTAGTTTTGTTTATATATTTGGATAATTGTCATATTAATAGATACTCATTGTATGAATGTGGATAATATCCTATCACTCTCATTATTGTTCTTTAGGACAGATCTTACAATTCTCTTTTTCATTATGAATGAAACATCATTTTTCCTCAGTTTTTCATTCCTGACATAGTAGACCATGTGATTGTCTGATTCACAATTGCCTATGCCAATCCATCTCAGTTAACTAATATTTGCATTATTGATCTTCACTCATTCCATTTCATTTTATACAATTTCCAGTTTTTCTGCCATTATACTTTGTGCATTCCATGTTCATATTATTAAAGGGTCTTGCAGCTGCTTCTCCTCCTTTTGATTGATACACAGTCTGAGCTCTACCTCTATTACTATATTCCTATGTTGTTCATATGATTCTCAGAGGCTTGTTATTTCAGATTTGAATGGTCAATCCTGCTACCTAATCTATCTTAATATGAACGTTTGGCTGAAACCTTCCTGTTATGAGTTCCCTTACTGGCATTTTAACACCAGTGGCATATCTTCCAGCATCACAACAACACATAAGTTACCGTAGTAGAAAAACTATCAGACAAGTGCTGTACTAGTAAGAGCAAACAATAAACAAGCAAGCAGATACTCATTTACGCTACATAGTAATTAACAACATACAAGCATTCTCTAATACAATGAAATGATATATAGATGTTGTACCTGTAACAGTAAATCATAGAGACAATAAAGCATATTAATATCAAGTGCAGGATAACCTTTTCTGCCTCCAGCTGAGGCCCGTAGTGGTGGTGTGGCAGGAGAGGGTCTTGGATGAGGTTATTATGGCATGGATGATGGTTGAGCAGGATCTTCAGTGCTGGTGCTTGGTGGGGTGAAGGTGGGTGAGGTGTTCCACCTCTTCTGTCATGCTTCTTCTGGTGATCCCAAAGGGGTACCATCTCTTCCTGCAAGTGCTGCTCGTGCCACTGTACTGTACTTCCCAACAAGTCTGGAGATCCCAGAGTTGGGGTTGGGGGTGTTTCACATCTTCTCTTGTACTGCAAGAAGTTACAAAGGTGGGTATGTATTCCACCTCTTTCTTCACCTCTTTCTGCCATGCACTCTTCCAGCCACCTTGTGCTCCCTCTATGTTGCTGGGGATCCAAAAGTTAGAATCTGGGAGCTTAGTGGTGAGGAAGTGTACTTGTAATTCAAAGGAAGTTCAAATCCACCAGCTGCATTCCAGGAGAAAAGATGGACAATCTCCTCTCATGGTATTTATTTCTTTTGAACACCCTCTGGAAAGTCAACTACATTCACTCTAATTCTGTGTTACCCAACAAAAAACAGTGCCACAGTTGAAACCAACTCATAAATGATTCCCCTGTAGTTTTTCAGGCACTGAATATCATAAGGAAGGAGATTGCCCATCTTTCTCTTGATGGAAAAAAATGATGGGTTGGAACCTCCAGAGAGACCCACTCTTTGGCATTTGCAGTTCCCTGTCATTACAACACTAGAGCTCAATCTACCTCTATCTCTGCCTCTACTTCTTTATATCCTTATCTCTATATCTCATTTTCTTTATCAATACTGTTGTTAGATGTCATCCAATTCACTACAACTAATAATGACCCTGTGAAAAACACATCTCAGCTTTGCCCTATATGGTGCCATCTCACATTTTACAATATGCTCAATCCTAATGTTAGTCACTGTGTCAAACCATTTTGTTGAGGGTTTTCTTCTCTTTCTATGACTCTCCACCCTTTTCAGTATGACATCTTTTCCAAGGACTGGCTCTTCCTGACAACATGCCCTAAGTATGTGAGACTAAGTGTCTTCATCCTTGCTTTCACAGAGCACCTTTGTTGCCCTTCCTCCAAAACAAACTTGGTTGCACTTTTGGTGGATGTTGGGATATTAGATATTCTTCTCCAACACCACAATTCAATGGAATCAGTTCTTTTTCTGCAATTTACAATTATATTTTTGTTATCTATATCTACCTACAGAGTCCTGATATTTCAGAAGTGGGTGGCCAACAGAACACACGCAGATTAACAGAAAGGGAAACCTAGGTAGAACTATCAAGTATGGAAATACAAAGGAGGTGGAACAGTTGTAAGCAGACCCTAGTGATTGGTACATGGAATGTGAGAGCCATGAATGAAGGAAAATTAGAAATTGTTAAGAAAGAAATGGAATGCA
>NW_006399857.1:3288844-3289571 GCF_000299155.1 Elephantulus edwardii
GGTCTCTTCAGGGTATATTCCCAGTAGTGGAATTGCTGGGTCAAATGGTATCTCTATTTGCAACTTTTTGAGAAAGCGCCATACTGCTTTCCACTTTTAAGCTACTTAACAACTATATTATTTAATTAAAAGTGTCTATGAATCATTCTTCTAGGATTTGTATGTGGCCTTTTGGTCTAGTGGATGGAGTGTTGGGTTCTTGCTAATCAAAAATTTGACAGTTCAAATCCATTAACTGCTGCATAGAAGAAAGATGAAGCAATTTATTTTCATAAACAGTCACAGCTTTCAAAACCCTCTGAGAGCGTTCTACTCTTCTCTGGAGGGACACTGTAGTCAGAATAAACTTATTGACTATGTTTTTGGGATCTATTTACCTTACATTTACTTCTTAAAGGAATACGTTAAAGAGTCATAGGAGGTTTGAACATTGTGTGCTTGGCTGTTGCTTAGAAAAGTTGACTAGGTTCTTTAGAGAGAAGAAGAAGGGGGGGAAAGCGCCAGATTCTTTCTTTCCTAAAATCATATGCAGCATATTTGCACTGACACAAATAATAATTAACTCTACAACTATGAGAAAATAAAATAGATGAATGGGACCTTCTAAGAATCAAATCCCTATGCACATCCAAAAACTTCTACAACAGGCTAAAAAGGGAAGCCACAGACAGGGAAAAAGTATTTGGTAATGACATTTCAGATAAGGGACTTATATCTAGAATTTATA
>NW_006399857.1:3289671-3295086 GCF_000299155.1 Elephantulus edwardii
TTGGAAGGGTGGAGGGACAGCGCAGGAGGGGAAGACCCTCTATGAGATGGATTGTTTCAGTGACTGGGGTAATCGGGATGGGTGTGTCAGAGGCTGTGCGGTTGGCGCAGGATAGAGCAGGGTTTAGGGCTGTTGTGCATAGGGTTGCTATGAGTCGGAAACGACTCGATGGCACATAACAAAAACGACAACGTATCTACCTACATCTCTATCGTCTCTAGCTATGTGTAACTATGTAAATATCTATGTATCTATCTATATGTGGTGTTGCACTTTTAATCCAAAGGCCATTTCGCTCTGGCAGTTGGAATCTTCCAGTGTCTAGAGAAAGTTAGACAATCTCCTTTCATGCAATTTAGACTTTCAGGAACGCAATGGAAGGTCAGATATAGGCCATGTGATTATTTTTTGAGATAGCACATATATCTTATATTTTAACTGTTGTTGTTGTTGAACAATCTAGAAGCTCATCCAAATATTGGATAACCATATGGTATTTGAGAAGACTATGGAAGAGTTTACACCATCACAGTAACACCAAGTTGTTCAGCTCAGCAAATAGAGAAAAGATTACTATATCATTTAAGGAATATTCATTTGAAAATTAATAAATTTTAAATAATAAATTTGCAAAGGAGCAGTAATATACATCAAACAGGACCCCCAAAACTTCCCTTACATGACTGACAGGACTACCATCAAGATGCTAGCTAACAGCCAAACTCCCAGAGTGGAGGCTCCAGGCCCCGGCCAGCATTCCCATCCCTTCCTCCTGTGGGGTAAAGCCATACCTTTGAGCAGACCTCCACCCTAGGTAAAGGCTCAAGGACACCCACTCTTGGGGGAGCAAAGAGCAGTAATGCACATCAAACACGACCCCGAAAACTTCCCTTATGTGCTCAACAGGACTGCCATCAAGAAGCTATCAAGCAGCCCAAGTCCAAGAGTGGGGACTCCAGGCCCTGGCCTGCAGTCCCATCCTCTCCCCCTATAAATCTCATGTACATCTACATATGTTCTGTGAACTTTTGGGGATTCATGGGACATTTTAGTAATATTTTTATACTCCTCTCCGCAAGAATCCACTTTCTTTCTTGCTATCATTGCAAATGCATGCAGAAGTGCCACATCTCAAAAGTACTGGAAATGAAAAAAACGTATAAGTGAAACTCTATAACCATAAAATAATTATCACTAAGTAATGATAATGTAAGTGATGTATGTAATGTAAGTAATGATAATATAAGTAGTGTAAGTAACATATAAAAGTTGGAAGAATTTCTCACCAGTATAATTATGATTTAGAAATACTAAAGAAAATACTTTGGACAGACTTAAATAAAACCACGTGAGAACCTGACTATAAACAAAAGCAGGACTACTCAAAATATGGTAACTACATGGTTAAATAGAAATACTTTTCAAGAATTATTATTAGCATTTTTTAAAAAAGATCAGCCCTTTAAAGCAAAACTAATGATAATGTTTTATGAGGTGTATAATTTATCCCAGTGTAGAGAATTAGAAAATCAACATAAAAAAAATAATGTGTATAATTAGTGACATAAAAAAAGAAAATGAAGTAACTATTTATAATTGATTGTAATGCATGAAGGTTGGCACTTGTGTTAGAATGATAAAGTTACACTTAAGAAACTGAGGAATCCAGCCATATACAAAAATTATGATTCAAAAGATCCAAGATAGAAAGTTAATACAACGTTTCTGAGGTGAAAATAAGTTTAATAAAATAAAAAGAATAAAAAGTCAGATAATAGTATCATAATTTATAATAGAACTATATGAGAAAACAAAAACTACAGAAGTCAGACCGACTAGCCTCTGCCTCATAGTAAACTTTCAATGGATTCCCAAGATTGTAAATCTTCACAGAGGGACTCTATGCCATTCTTCTACCTAAATGTCTCTGATGTATTTGAACTGCTGACCTTTTAGTTGGCAGCCTAAGAGATAATAATCCAAACTCGCAAGACTCTAAAAATTATGAAAGATGGACTTTAAAGAAGATAAGGTTAAGCCTTAAACTCTACAGAGGCCAAAGGAAAGTTTGGATTTTATTATTACTGCAGTGGACAGTCTATGCAGGGTGTTAATAACAGAAGTTATATGGCTTGATTTTCATGATTAAAAAGTAACTGCTATGGACTGGATTTTGTGCTGCAGTATATTAAAAGTTCTGAATTAAAATAAAAATTCATTTTCTCAGTATCTAAACTCATGTAGAAGGATAAAAAAAGACTTTCTTAGATATTGTACTTTATAATGTTTAAGACATAATTCCTCTAAGAATAATGATGGCATGATAAAAAATATCCTTTAACAGTCTGCGAGCATTTCCAGAAGAAGTAATAACTTAATTTAACTTAACTGAACTACAACTTAATTTAAGTTAGGAAAGAATGTTCAAAGAAGGAGGCACAGCATTGAGTTAATCTCTGGGCATGAAAAGGGCTTACTTAGTCTTCAAAAGAATGAACAAAGAAGAGGGGAGGAGTGAAATATGGTAAAAATGTCAATAAATCTTAGATATTAAAGAGTTTCTTGACTTTGAGTAAACTTATGATTAAGTTTAATATACTTAAGGGAGCACTGGTAACCTAGTGGTAAGAAGCTGTACCAAGGTCAAAACTCTTAGCTGCCAGCAGCTCCACAGAAGAAAAATGAACAATTTACTCCTGTGTAATTTTACTGCCTCTAAAAACCTGCTGGAGAACCAGCTATTCAATTCGATTCTGACTCAATAGCACACAACAAGAACAATAACATATTTAAGGATGTCATAACTACACAACTTAAATTTATGCCAATGCGTAAGGTCTATAAAACACCTTTGCTTATATTCATGTGAATTATTATTATGAGTTTCCTTGGTTAACCCCACAAACTATGTTTAAATTCAATCTCTATTGTTGTGTTGTTGTTAAGTGTCATGATGCATAGACGACTCATAGCGACCCTATGAAAGAAAGACCTGAACACTTGGATGACTTTCGTCTTTTCTCCATGTTCATAGGCATTCCAGAGGCAAGCTATTTCAGAAGTTGATGTCACTCCTACTTCCAAGCTTGTTTTAATTGGGGAGCTCCACCAAACACTGTCCACCATTAGTAACCATTATTGCATTTGATGTATTAGTGTCACAGTGTTTAGCATCATAGCAACCATAGCAAGTTCTCTCTGTACAGCAAATGGACATATCAGTGCTATACCACTTAGAAGAATGTTTGACCAAAACCAGTTAAAATTAGGTCTGAGGGTTGCAGATTAAAATCGCCTACCTTTGGCTTGGTAGCATAACTTTTTATCCACTAGGCCAACAGAGCTCTCTCTATGTTGTTGTAGTTAAGTGCCATCGAGTGGTAGATGACTCAGAGTGACCCTATGAACAAAAGACCTGAACACTTGTATAACTTTCATCATTTCTAGACATTCATAGTTTTTGCTAGTACCTATAAGCATGATCTTATTGGAACATAGTTTTTTAGAGGGTGTAATGTTTACATGAATTCTTTCTGGAGTAGGGAGAATTTTTACCTAATGTGACCAATATCCTCACAAAGGCAAAACCACATTCACTGTTGTTGTAAATACATGTTAACTCCAAATCCATCTATTGTACATTAGAACTGATCCCATGAGTTTTTTTTTGCTGTATTCTTTATGGAACAAGGTTACCAAAACTTTCTTCCTCAGTGAGAATTGATAGATTACCATTGGCAACCATTACAGTAGCAGTTAAGACAAAACATTTTCACCATTCAATGTCCCAAAGTCTTAATAAGAACTTGAGATACACACAAGTAGGGATATGAATCGTTCATGTAAAAAAAGAGACAGAGATTGTAGTTATACTGCCACAAATCAAGGAAAGTTTGTTACTATTAGTAGCTGAAAGAACAAGAAGGATTTTTATTTAGAGGCTCTGAGGAAACACGAAAAGACCAGTTCATTGAATTAGAACATCCACTATCCAGAACTGTGAGAGAATAAAAGCCTTTTATCTTAAAACAGACAGTTTGTGATGCCCTAAGAAATGAAAATAATTATCAAGCATGTTATTCAGCTTCTTGAAAACCCGACCATTATTTTTTATCACTGTCATTTCAGTGTGAACATTTAGAGTTTATATCCAATTATTATTCTCCACCCCCCGCCCTACATCCCCTGCCCCCCCCCCCATGCAAGGCCTCATTATATTGCAAAATCTAAACTGCCTGCTTTGTCTTGCTGAGGGAGACCTATGTCCTGCTTGCAACTTGAACAAGGCCCTACAATCTCTGGCCTTGCCTCCCTCATGAACTGCCTCACCTTACCATCTTTGTCAGCAGGAGATCAACATATGGCCTTGCTGCTGGAATAAGGACCAGCAACCACCAGCCTGGAGGTCTTCCTCACAAGGAAAACCCTTACAAAGATTGATAGAGTGACTGTACAATGGGCTCAAGGTTGTTGGAGATGAAAAGGACGGAGTAGGATAGGACAGGGTTCACACCTATTGTTCATAGGGTGCTATAAATCATATTCGAACTATGACAACGACATTCAGATTTTTAAGCCTCACACTGGCAGGGATTAACAATTGAGGACTATATGCACTGATGATTGTTTCAGCGGATTTCAACTGGGATTGATGACACTGGAGGACCAGATAATATCTAAGAAATTTCTTTATCACTATATAAGGTACCAGAAGGTACACATAACCCTAGGGAATAGAATAACAAAATTAAATTGGCTAAGATTAAGTTTCTGCTTTCTCCTCTGACTGTGGGCTTGAAATAAAAATTATACTGAATTATGTAAGCTAAAGAAAATTACATTTCTTGAACATCTGTGTTTGTAGAGTGAGACTTGTGCCTGCTATGAGCATAGTCTATGTTTCCTCTGAGGCATATGTTACATTATTTTTGAACGATCAAATATAAGACCTGTCTGTATTTGCTTTTCTTTATACACTAGAAAAAGTCAACAAAAATCAGCCATTTTCCTTAACTCCTTTCTTTCAGATGATATCTTCCAGTTAGTGTTCAAAGAAAAGATCACATTCATTCTTATTTTAAAAAAAATAAGTTCTTCTAATGTTATTTTATAACTGATTATAGTTTACATAGTTTACTTTTTAAATTTAATTGACTAGATATGAATGTCACGTTAGAAGATAACTTTAGTTCATTATCCAATCAGTGTACGTGTTGAAAAGTTGTTTACGTATGAGTCTAAATGTTTATATAGATTAGCAAGTCTAACCAAACCTTCTATTGAAACTTATAAGGTATTCATGAAATAACACTTAAGTCATGGTGGAGGGGACCTGGGGGAGGGTTTGTAAAACAATGAAAGAATCTTTTCTTTTACTTTTCCATAATTTTTGGACTCATGTACTTATAACTTGTT
>NW_006399857.1:3298236-3304609 GCF_000299155.1 Elephantulus edwardii
ATGAACAGACACTTCACCAAAGAAGACATTCAGATAGCCAACAAGTACATGAAGAAATGTTCAAAATCCCTAGCTCTAAGAGAGATGCATATCAAAACAACTATGAGATATCATCTCACCCCAGTCAGAATAGCAAAATTTAACAGAACAGCAAGCAACAAATGCTGGCAAAGTTGTGGATAAACTGGAACACTTATTCACTGTTGGTGGGAGTGTAAAATGGTGCAACCACTGTGGAAAGCCATATGGTGCTTTCTTAAAAAGTTGCAAATAGAGATACCATTTGACCCAGAAATTCCACTACTGGGAATATATCCCAAAGAGACCATAACTGACATCCAAGCAAATATACGCACACCCACGTTTATCACAGCTTTGTGATACAACCTAAGTGCCCATCAACAAACGAATGAATAGAGAAGCTGTGGTATATTCTCACAAAGGAATGTTTTGCTGCATTGATAAACAAGGAACTTATGCAATATTATTCAAAATGGGTGAGCTTGGAGGACATCATGCTGAGTGAAATATCTCAGTCGCAAAAGGACAAATACTGCATGTAAAATGAGACTGATATCAGGGTTGGGGGAAGACTGAGAAAAACTGCGTGAATTGTGTGTACTGCACTGAAACAGATGAGGGAGAGAATAATTTAAAAGTGATGTATGATACGGTATTATGTTTATCACAAGAGTCCACAATTACGGTTGCATAGTGGTGGGAGGGATGGGGGGGACTGTGTACCAGGGAGGGAGTGTTTCTTTTGCTTTTCAAAGAGAGGAGCGAACTGGGGGGGGGGGGCGGGGAGAGAAATGCAGCAATGAATGAATGGAAATCCAAAATCTCTGTAATGTTCATTAAAATGATGAAAATTTTTTTAAAAAGAAAGCAAGAAATAGTAAAGAATGTTGTCTGTATAGAAATATTTCAGGAGAGCCACTTGACTCTTAATAAGCAAGGTTATATGTCATATGCATGATAAAAAGAAAAAGAAACAAATGATAATTAACATGAATTAAAATTGGGAGAAACTGGTCTGATTAAGGTCTCTCCCCCCAACTTTTTTAATTGTGACTTATAACAAAGGTTTACAGAAAAAAATTGGATTTTAATTCAATCATTGTTACACATTTTCCCCCTACTCCCTCAGTTCACATTTTAGAGAAAAAAAAAATAAAATTCATTAATTGTTACATAATTTCTCCTCATCCCTCCTGGAATCCACTTTGCTATGCACCTCTTAAGTGAAACTGAAATAATGCCTAATCATATATTCCTTTAATGCAGTTCTTTCCTTTATCTGTTCCAATGCAGTATTCATTATTCAACCCTCTTTTCTTAGCTTCCACCAGACCCCATGTCAGTTCTGTTCTAACAGTGGTATTTTGCAGTACTTGTCCTTTTGTGACAGAGAAATTTCACTCAAAATAATATCCTCCAGGGTCACTCATATTCTGTAATATTTTTTTTAGTTCCTGTTTTTCAGTGATGTGTGATACTCCAGTGTGAATTTACTAGAATTTTTCTATCCATTCATTTGTAGATGGGCACTTGAGTTGCTTCCATCTCTTTGCTTTTATGAATAATAGTATCAATAAACATGGATATACGTATATCTGTTTGGGGGGTGGTTTTGGTTTCTTTAGGGCATATTCATAGCAGTGGAATTGCTAGGTCAAACGATTAAAGCTTTTATACCTATATCATCAGCTTCATTTTCAAAGCACACAGTTTATAATTGTGTGTTATATATTAGTCTGTAACAAATTATTCAATTGTTAGTTGTTGTTATGCTCCATCAAGCCACCTGTGACTCATAGTAGTGACCCTATGTACAACAGCCCTAAACCTTGCTCTTTCCTGTGCCTCTGACATACGTATCTCCATTACCTCTTTACCTCTGTCACTGAATCAATTAATCTCACCGAGGGTCTTCCTCTCCTGAGTTGTCCCTGCACCCTCCCAAGCATAACATCCTTCTCCAAGGGCTGATCCCGCCTCGCAACATGTAAAGTATGTCAGCTGAAGCTTCAGAATCCTTGCCTCCATGGAGCAGCCCAGCTTCACTCTCTGAAGAATGAGATTGTTCTCCTAACAGTCCATGGAATATTCAATACTCTCTTTTTTTAGCACCACAGCTCAAAGGCATCAATTCTCCTTTTATCATCCCTAGTCATTGTCCAGTTTTCTGATGCATAGCAAGTGATTGCAAAGACTATGGTCTGTATCAGACGCACCTTAGTCTCCAGAGAGACACCATTGCTCTTCAGTACTTTGGAGAGGTCTCCAACAGCAGACTTTCACAATGAAATACATCTTTTAATTTCCAGGCTTCTGGTAGCAAGAGTGTTGATTGTAGAGCCAAGCAAACTGAAGCTGTTAACAATCTCAGTCTCTTCACCACCTATCATGATGCTACCAATCAGCCTAGTGGTGAGAATCTTTGTTTTCTTGATGTTGAGCTTCAATCCATATTGAAAGCTGCTGTCCTTGACCCAATCAGCAGCAAGAGCTTCAGGTCCTCCTCAGTTTCAACAAGCAGGGTTGTGTCATCTGCATAACACAAATTGTTGATGAGTCTCCCTCCAATCCTGTTGCCATATTTCTCCTAATAAAGCCCAGCCTCCCGGGTTATCTGTTCTGCATATAGATTGAAAAGATATGGAGATAGGATACATCCTTGGTGCACACCCTTCCCAATTTTGAACTATGTTTTATTTCCTTGCTCTGTTCTGGTAACTGCCTCTTGGTCCAAGTATAGGTTTCGAATAAGCACAATCAAGTGTTTGGGATTCCCGTTCTTTTCAGAGTCAGCCACAGTTTGTTTTGATCTACACAGTCAAATGCTTTTGCATAATCAATGAAACATAGATAGACATTCCTCTGGTATTCTCTGCTTTCAGCCACGATCCACCTGACATTAGTTATAATATCCCTAGTACCATGGTCTCTTCTAAACTCAGCCTGCACTTCAGACAATACTATGTTGAGTCGGTTTTGGATAATGTTCAGCAGAATCTTGTTCTCATGTGTTCTCAATGATACTTTTCAATAATTTCCTCACTCTGCCAGATCACCTTTTTTGGAATATGAACGAATGGAGATCTCTTCTAGTCAGTTGTCCTCCAGATTTCTTGGCACAACTTGGTGAGCACATCCAGGGCAATGTCCCTGTTTTTTTACCAAGTCTTTTAGAGCAGCTAGAACTTCTTACGTCATTCCCACAGACTCTTGATCATACATTGTTTCATTAAATCCTTCCTTTGGTATAATGACTCTGTATACTCTTTCCATCTTCTTCTAATGTGTTATATTAGAAGTCTATTAGTCTGTAGCAAATGATTCAATACTAAGTATTTTTAAACAACAAGTATTTATCATATCACACAGCATTCTCAGATTTAGAAATAAGGAATAGCTATCTGAGTAATTCTGGTTCAAGATCTCCCATAAGATTGCAATTGAAATATTTTTGTGAGGATATCTGTCTGGGAAAAATTTAGAGATTTCACTTTCATCTTCAGAGCCAAACAGTTGGTAGTGAACTTACTGTACTTACTGTTAGGCTATTGCAAGGTATTTAGCTTTCACCAGAAGGCATGATAGGGTATCTGATGCTACACTTCTATTTATGGTAGTATTGAAGTCACAGATTATTACTTCTGTAACATTTGTTATTGTTGTTGTTGATTATCTTCTAGTTGAGCATGACTCATAGCGACCCTACGAGCAAAAGGCCTTAAGCCCTTCTACAACTATCAACATTTATCAACGTTCATAGAGTTTCTGGAGGCAAGTTTTTAGGAAATGGATGCCACTCCTCCTTCCAAATCACTTTAGGAATACGAAAAGAAATTAAGTATTACACACAACCAACAGTAATAAAAAAGGGTTTGAACAAGGACATTAAGAGTTAAGTCTTTTTGAGAATCATCTTGGAGGGTAGTTTCAATGATAGATATCATTAGTTTAAGATAATTATTTGGCAATATAATATCATTTGGTGATTTTATGCTTGAAAAAAATGGAAGTAGACCTTAAATAATATAAATTGACACAATGATTATGGCACACATTGTGAGATGGTTCAGGATCATTCTGGGTTTTCATTTTATTATCCATAGGATCTTTATGACTTGTAGTTGATCTTATAGCACCTAACAGTACCAAATTGCTTAATTTTATCAATTTATTAATTTTTATTCATTTTTTCCCCTCTGCCACTCTAATTACATGTGTTGATGTTGTTCTTTAGTACTATTCCATCAGAAACAACCCATAGCTCACTGTCTAGAGACATTTCAGAGGCAATAAATCACATGGAAGGAGATTGCCTATCTTTCAGAGAGCTGGTAGTTTCAATCCATGTACCTTTGAGATGGTGGTGCAATTTCTCACCACTAAACCAGTAGATTTTAACTACAATTTGTTATGGTACATAAAGTCAAATATCTTTTCTTAGTCCATAACTAAATGTACATTCTTCTAGTATTCTTTGCTTTCAGTCAGGATCCTTCTGATATCTGTTCATAGAGTTTTCAGAGGCCTATCATTTCAGGAGTAGATGGTCAACCCTTCTTCCTAGTCTCTTTCTAACTGGGGGCTCCACAAAAACTTGTCCAACATTGGTGACCCCTGGGATTTGAAACAAGAACAACAACATGATTGCTGAGTTTCCTTAATTTCATAAAGTTTATGTTATTACATAATATTTAGATTCAGAAAAATGTTGTATTAAGACAAATTAATCAAGGTGATTTTACAAGGGACCTTTTCTGATGGACAGCACAGTAATCATTTTTTCTATATCTCCAGAAAGAATCACTGGAGAAACATAATATCAGCAGTCAAAACTGGACCAAATGCCAATTGTGGAACAGACCATAGATAACTCATATGCAAACTCAAATAGGAGCTGAAGAAAATAAAAACCAGTCCAAAGGAACCAGAATAGTCCTTTGAGTCTATCTCAGCTAAATTTAAGAATCACCTCAAGAACAGAGTTGAGGCATTGAACACAAGTGATCGAAGATCAGAGAAGTATGGAAGGACATTGAGTGAATTAACTCAGTCTCATAAAGGCAAATACTGCATATGACCACTGTAGAAATAGAAAGATAACTAGTAAAACATGTCTGAGGGCCCGAGGAAGGGAGGAACAGAAGGAGGAGAATGGGCAGGGAGAAAATCACACTGTTGCACAATTTGGTGAATGGACGAAGGGGGTGGTAAAGGATATATTAAAGATCCAATGGGGATCTAGAAAGTGTAATGGGGGCATAGTTCAATGATGACTAATTTTATAAAAATAATGAATGAGAATGATTGTAGAAACACTATATGTATGAAGGATAGTATGAAACACAATGCATACGGACTTTGTTAATAAACCAATGTAAAACTTTTTTTTCATTTAAAAATAATATTGTCACAAAGTAATTTTAAGAAAAGGATGACAGAATAGACTATGAAAATTATATTAGAGTATTAAGGAGATAGAGCAAAGGAAAATATGCTTAAGTAAAGGAGTTGAACAGAAGACTGCAAAGGGCAGCATGAGAAGATTTAAAAAGATGTAATGAAATGTGCAAAGTTCTGGAATTAGAGAATGAAAAGAGAAATATGTGCTTAGCATTTAAAAAGCCGAAAGAACTATAAAACAGACTCAAGCTTTGAGTTGAGACATGACAGATGCTATGGTTAAGGTCATCTTTACAAGAAGATGAAGGGAATACACAGAACCAGTGTACTAAAAACTATTAGATGACATTGAAAAGTTTCAAGAAGAAATATGAATAAGATTCAATGATATTAACAGGATAAAATTCAAACTGCAATGAGGGCATTGTAAAAAAAGAAACCTCCAGGAACTAACGGAATACCAATTTGGCATGCTTCAACTAAACATCCAGGACTGAACATGCTCACCTAAGTTGTTGTTGTTCTGTGCCGTCTAGTCACTTGCGACTCATAGCGACCCTATATACAACAGCCCTAAACTCTGTTCTGTCCTGTGCCAATCGCACTGTCTCTGACACTCCCATCCTGATTATTCCAGTCATTGAATCTATCCACCTAATAGAGGGCTTTGTCCTCCTCCGCTGTCCCTCCAACATCCCAAGCATGATGTCTTCTCCAATGACTGGTCTCTCCTCACTACATGTCCAAAGTATGTTAGACAGAGCCTCAGAATCCTTGCCTTCTAGGAGACACCCGGTTTAACCCTTTCCAGGACGAATCTGTTTGTTTTCCTAGCAGTCCATGGTATTCTCAATACACTTCTCCAGCACCACATCTCAAAGGCATCAATTCTCCTTCTGTCCTCCTTGGTCATTGTCCAACTCTCTGATGCATAACAAGTGATTGCGAAGAC